>NC_056743.1:1147433734-1147447350 GCF_019279795.1 Protopterus annectens | reverse complement strand
AGCTGATGATGGTATCATTGTTGAAGAAGAAGGATTTACTCACTTATTTAAATACTATGTGTTTAGTGGCAGGATTAGATTGTCCAACAGTGAAGGCAGAGAGATTGTCAATGATGGTGTCCGAGAGAGACAGCAAAATTGATTTTAAAGGGGAAATGATTAGGATCCAATCTAAGACTGAATGGCTACTACTGCATTTGCCAGTTCTAGTAGCAGAGGTGATGATTTGGGTGAAGCCATAGAGATTAATGGAAATAATAGGGGAATCAGCATCAATAAGCAAGTAGTCTCTATTAATGTCACCTAGTATAATGATTTCCTTATTTATATTGTGAGAGATCCAATAAAGGATGTGTTTCGGTACTGAGTTGTAATTTCTGGGGGTATATTTAGTAGTGATACATATGCTGTTGTGCTTTTTCACATGAATGAGAGACAGAGAGAGATACAGAATTCTTTCAGCTTTGGGAAAGCTGGGTTAGATCTGGGGGTAGGAAGTGAGTTCCTGGATGGTTTTATATATAATGATCACTCCTCCAGATTTCTTTTCTTGACTGTCATTTCTTAGTATACTGTAGCATATGGAAAGAATATCTTCATCCTTTGTATCTGGTTTTAATCAGGCTTTAGTGGCTATTAGTATGTCAGGGCTGCATTGTGCAATGCAGGCATGTAAACAGTTTACTGTAGATCTTCAGGTTTAAGTTTATCAAGAGTAGATTGTTGTTTTGGTTACAAGGAGAGATGGGGTAGGCGGAATAGAGAAGTTGCATGTGTGTCTGATTTGATGAGAGGGGGCAAGATTTCAATGGATGCCATCACCAAGTGCTAGATTAAATGAGGAGTGATTTCAGTAAAACAATTTTTTGTCTCCTCCACCTTTCAGTTTCCTTTGTATAGACCATATTCTTGCTTAACATAGTTGCATTTGAAAAAAGTGTGGGGTGTGATAGAGTATATGATGGGTGCAATTTCTGGGTGAGAGAGGTATAAATGATAATTTAAGTGCAATGTGCTGGGGTGAGAAAGAGGTGATAGAGTGGTGGGGTGTGATCAGATGTAGTATACGGAAGTATAGTAAGTAGGAGTAAGGAAAGTGTGTAGAGGAGTAGCACAATGTGTGTAAAACTGGGAAATGGGAATGTTAAAGTGTTTGTGAGAAGCTAGGAGTAGGTCTGAGTATGTTACTACTGTTTAACTAGGATGTGAACATGAGTAGTACAATGTAATGTGGAGGGATGAATCCATTGCACTGATCAATTATGGTGTGGCTAGTGTGGAAAGGAGGATTGAGTGAATTGAAATGGATGTGATGAGTTGACTGGCTGTAATTTGGGAGTGGATAGAGTTTGGCAAGTATAAATCTAGGTGATGTGGGGGTGGGTGGAAATTGGACATGGGGGAGTGAAGTGGCATGAGCCCGAGCATAGTAAGTGTGAATGAAACAGGACCCAACCAAGGCAGTGCTGAGCTGTGCAACAAAAGAGAATGTTCAGGCATCTGACAATACAGGTAAATGGTGCATGCAAAAGTGATGTGTTCCAGAAGGGAAAAACAAATTGATTAAATATAGAACTATTAATATCTTTGCTTAAACTGAACATGTTTAGGGTAGATGGGGCAGGAAGTAAAAAGAAGGAGCAGGGGCTAAGTATAAGCAGCTGCCTCTGCCATCAGTGTTCTAGCACAAATAGGTGCAGTGGCACTAACTTTGAATTATAAGTAACCTGCACATAAGGCAAGCAAGCAGTACACTAAAAACAAAAACTGATTACATACACAGGTTTGGAATGTAGAAAAAAAGATGTTTCCTTTGGATGATCCATTCAAGACGGTGGCAGTCTTTAGAGATATTGTAGAGAGTTGCAATAATGGTAGAGTGTCTTGCTCAGTCAGGAGACCAAAAGTTAAATGTGTCACAGTGCGCCAGGGTAGAGAGAGCTAGGGGAAAAAAGGTTAACACAATAGAGAATCAGTTAGTAATAGAGGCTGGTGGGAGCATAGGTAGGATTTGTCTGATAAATTCTTGGAAAGTAAGCCGTCATTTAGATAAACAGAAAAAAAAATATCATGCAAAGATCAGCTTCAGAAAAACCTTTTAAAATTTGCTAGTGCACTTCCAGAGACTGCAAACAAATGCCCTGAATATGCCCCAGGGAAAGTGTAATGAGGCAGTAGTAACAGTAAATGTTTAAGATAGCAAATCTTACATGAACACCATATGGGTGATGCTAACATAAATGAGAATTACATTAAGAACTAATTCATGTGGGTGTCCACAGCACTACACTAATACCTTGATTTACAAGAGACTTACAAGATGCATATACACACTCACTACTTTTGTCTTAATGATCAGTGCAAAATGATAAAATGTTTTTACATGTAATTAATTCAAAGCATCACTTCAGCTTGATAAAACAATATAAAATCATAACAAAATGTATAATAAATTAAACATCGACACTGCATATGATGGCTTACAGGTAGCGATATCAAAGGATACAGCACAAATAAAAAGGTTTGTAACAGAGAGATGCAGACAGTCCAGTGAAACAGTGACTCAGAAAATATGCAATACTGATTGCACTGAGATACAAATCATTTGGTTCTGGTCACAATTACATTTGTAAAAAACACACTTAATATAGGTTACTAATTCAAACCACATGAAACTATATAATTGTAAACTATAAGTCACCAATACTATATGCAGCATAAACTGCAAAACATCATTAACATTTAGCAAAGCTAATGCAGATGATGCCACCCACTCTGAGTATGCAGCCAAGTTGAAGTGCAGATTATTGTCAATGCCCTTTGTTTCAATGGGGATGCAGTAACAACAAAGGGAAGTAAATAACCAGAATGAAAAACAACTACTGTGCACAATGCTGCTACAATGGTAAATAGGTCTTGTAATTAAGTAGTAATATTCTAGCTTGCTGAGAAGGCCTGTCAGAGGATAAAAATAATAATTTCTTGATACCAGACATCACACCAAGCTGCATTCTCATCAGCATCACCTGTGCCGTATCTGAGCTTCTACTTAAATCTCTTAACCTCAGCCTATCCTCATGGTTTGTACCTTATGTCTGGAGAACATCCACACTGACACCCCTGCACAGAAGCAATCCTTACATGCAAGCCCATGGATTGGGTCAGAGCAGAACACATTTATGCAAACACAGACAACTTAATTGATCTGGACCCCAATCAGTTTGGTTTTGTGAAGGAAAAATCCTGTTTTCTGAACACAGTAAGCTTCTTCGAAAGGGTTACAGTGACCCTGGACAGTGGTCATTTCATACGTTCTACTTTTCTTAATCTGCCCAAAGTTTTTGACATCATACATCATGTTAGTATAATTGAAAAGCTAGAAAAACTAAACACCAACCCTACATTGTTCATTGGATTGCAAATTAACATTGCAAGAGCTCTCAAGTCATGAAAGTGACTGGTACCCTCTCTGATTTAAAAATGTAACTAGTGGTGTACTATAGAAGTCAGTGCTGGGGCTTTCTCCTGTTTGGCAATTATTTTGCAGGCATACAGGTTAATATCGCAGAACTGTAACTAACCATGTTTGCTGATGACTGCAAGCTGGGCACTGCTTTCTACTCCTCCACTAATATTAAACAGCATCAACAAGGGTTGGAATATGCGCATACCTGGTGTCATGAAAGTCTCAAACTAAATACAAAACAGTGCAACATTGTAGCATTCAGTAAAAATGAGCTACTCCCACCTTTATATGTTATAACTGGTATTTTTCTTCAGACAGTCAGGCATGCCCATTAAGAAACCTATGTACTTATGTGGACATCTCTCTCATTTGATCATCATGTTTCCACCATAGTCAGAAAATCCTCCTATCTAGCCCAGTTTATTTCCAGAGGAATATCCTCAAGATCCAGGGAAGTCATCCCATCACTATCCAAATGGAGAGATGAAAAGTGAGAAAGCAAGGGAGAGTAGTACTGCTGAAATTGAATTCATCCTTAAGTCTTGGTGAGTACCTTCATGAGGTCGACCCTGTTTTTCACAACATCTGACCAAGGCAACACTGATATATAGACTGTATATATATATATATATATATATATATATATATATATATATGTATATATATATATATATATATATATATATATATATATATATATATATATAGCATATATCATGGACGAAAGTAGGTTAAACATTAAAAAATTATATCTGGCTGCACAAGACCCAGGATAAAAAATGCCCAGTCCTGGTAGGCACAATGGCACCAGTACTGGAAAAGGTGACATGTAGAATCCTCAAAATACAGAAACATTCCTACAATGTGACCAGGCCAGCCCAGGGGAAGGATGCCCCCCCCCCCATTGTAGAAGGAAATAGCAGTCCACAAAAATCACAAAAACTGATAGGCCAAAGAAGAGACATAAAGACGATAAAATGGACTTTTGAGGATAACAATGAAGTTATGTATTATTATGCAAAAGCCCAAAATTTCTAGACACAAGATATACAAAGTGATTAATAGAGAAATTAGAGGAAAGAAAAATACTTCCATGAGAAAAACTGTCAGAAGCTTCAAATAAAAATTTGTATTCATTAATACAACAGATTTGTGGAAAACAGTATATATATATATATATATATATATATATATATATATATATATGAAGAAACATTGATCTGTTTGGAAAAAGAAGCATCTAAGAAGTGCAAAAATATAAACAACAAAACCTAGAGATTTTTGAAAAAATATAAAAAAGAAATATGGACATGGGAAAGAAAAAGAGATTAGATATGGTGTAATATTTATGCAAAGGAGAAAGCAAAACTAACCAATACAAAAAGGGCGGCACCAAGATATTCCAAGAGCAATACAGGCAAAGGAATCTGGATATAGAAAACTTTACAATACAAAAATAAGAAGACAAAGAGGAAAAGTAGAAAAGGAGATTAGCAATGGAGAAGTTAAAGAAATAGAAACTGAGGTTATGGAGTACCTATGAAGTGAAGAATTCAGTGTAGAAAATCAAATTCTGAAAGCACCACAACAGGATAGACCAATGGATATCCAAATTAAGGGGAAATCAGTGGAACGGGAAGCAATTGGTCAGGTCCAAGCAAAATGTGCGGAAAAAAGTGTCATATGAAGATATTTTGGAGCCTTCCCAGGAAACCAGTATATATGTTCTCTTGAAGCTGGACAGCAAGGGAATGAACAGGAAACTGTGGAAACTCTGATGCAGTCAATGTTGAGGAGTGATAGGCCAGTGACTTCCCATATGACAGAGCAACAGATGGCACAGGATGAAATTGATGAGAATGTGTCACTGGAAAATGCTATAGTACTTTCTATAGAATGCATGCAGGAAATGGAAAATAAAAAAAATGTGCCCTCAGTTTAGATGAAAATGAGCTAAGGGAAGGGTTGCTTAATTTAAAAGAGATAGATAGACATATTAAAATCAATGAATGAAATAGACTGCAGAAGGTCAATAAAACCCCAAAACTCAGAAGTTTGATAAAACAAATGAACACAGTAATTAGGATTGTCCATAGAGATCCATGCGATATAACAGAAGTAAACAGGATATATTACTGTGCAGCTAAATTCATAATTGATAAAGTCCTACTGCAAGAACACAAGGTAGTAAGGGAAAGGAAGGGGAAAAATCGAATACCATCACAGAATTATCGAATAGAGAAAACCATAAAGCAATTAAGACAAGAAGTGTCACTGTTAGAAGAATACAGAAGAGGGAACAGATCAACAAAAATACTAAGAAAGAAGACATAATAAAAGCAATATGCAGTATTAGAACAGACCAGGATCTATCATGCACTAAAGCAAATAACAAGCCAAAAATCTCAGCACAGGTGGGAAATCTTAGAAGATGCACAGCTAAATATCAAGGAAAAGCAGAAAATAAGTAATTTATTGATGACTCAAAAAAGTTTTATAGAGAGTTGGGAAACAAGGTAAAAGGAATTGAAATCCTCCAAAAAAGAAGAAATAGATATATTTTGGAGAAGCATTTATGAACATCCTGTGGAACTTACCAAAGATACAAAATGGATAGAAGAAGTGAAAGAAAGAGTAAGAAGTTTAAATGTACAGGATATGAAATGGGATGAAGTAACAGCCAGAGTAAGTGAAACAGAGTTAAGAAAAGCCTCCATCTGGAAAACCCCAGGCCAGATACAATACCTAACTTCTGGTTAAAAGTATAAACATATTTGCATGAAGATTTATCTATGAGTAAAAACTATTTATATGCACACCCTGAACAGACACCAGCCTGGCTAACAAGAGGAAAAATAATGCTCCTGCTTAAGAGTGAACCTGGAAAATGCTCTAAAAATTATAGACCAATAACTTGTCTTCCAACAATGTCTAAACTATACACTGGAATTGATGCTGACAGAGTTTATAGTCATTTAGAAGAAAACTCAATTATGGCAATAGAACAAAAGGTCATTAAAAGAAAGTCATATGGATCAAAGGATCATTTGTTGTTAAATAGTCATAGTGGAGAACTGCAAAAAGAGGAAGAATCTAAGTATGGCATGGATTGACTATAAAAAAGCATTTGCTAGTATCCCACATTCATGGATAAAAGAGTGCTTAAAAATGTATAAGATACACCATACACTGATTACAGTGACTATGAAACAGTGACAGGCCACTTTGTAATTAAGCCATGATAAAGGACACATTATTATTCCAGGGATAAAAATTCAAAGGGGGATATTCCAAGGTGACACTCTGTCACTGCTGTTATTCTGTCTTGCCCTTAACCCATTAAGCTGTCTACTTAACAGCTTAGGCCATGGCTATAATTTGGCTCCTTGAAAACAACAAAGCGTAAAGACTTCTCATCTTCTCTTTGTCAATGATTTAAAACTGTATTGCTCACCAGATGAGGAACTGAAAGCACAACTGCAAGTTGTCAAAACCTTTTCAGATGATATAAGAATACCATTTGGTCTTGATAAATGTGGAAAAGCAGCCTTTAAAGCAGGAAAACTGCAGCACCAGGAAAACATCATTTTGGGACAAAAATGTGATATAAAAGAACTTGAGTAAGAGGGAGTATATAAATATTTGGGAAGTGATGAAGGATCAACAATAAAACATGAACAAATGCAAATAAAACTTAATAAGGAATACCTTAGAAGACTTAAATTAATCCTGAAAACAGCACTGACATCTAGGAACAAAATCCAAGCTATAAACCAGTTTGCTCTTCTTGTCCTAACTTACAGTTTTAGAGTGATTGACTGGCCCCAAAACGTGTTGGTTAGATTAGATAGGAAAACAATAAGGATGCTTCATGCTCACTGAATGATTTATAAAAATTAGTGCAAACCATGATTATATATTCCCCGTTCTGAAGGAGGGTTGGGCCTCCTTGAAATTGATTACATGTATAGATCTGCAGTCGTGGGACTCCACACATATCTGCTGACCTCACAAGACCCAAACGTATTGAAAGTTTTGAAACATGAGCAGAATAAATCTAAGATGACTTCTATCTAGCAGAAGGATGAAAACAGCACAACCAACTAGTACTCGTAAATGCAAAAAGACAGCAAAACTTGCAGATGTTCTCCTTTTCCAAAACTTTATTCCGGAAGCGCTTTCATAAGGACTAGTATCCAAACTTCCTCAGGCAAAGTTACACAAGCAGTCAATGACTTATATACTTATACAATTAATAAATAAAACAATAAAACAATTATATAAAAAAAAATGTTTGCCATTGTGCACCAGGAAATATATAACAAAAGAGGAGAGCCATGAGCATTAAGGTTAGAAGAAAAGGAATTGTTGTGGCAAAATAGAACTTTTGCACACACACATCCTGGCCTTAATGAATATGCTTCCATTAAATGCATTTTGAAACTTAAACAGCTAGATAGGTAGAGAGTGTGTGTGTGTGTGTGTGTGTGTGTGTGTGTGTGTGTGTGTGTGTGGGGGGGGGGGTTAACACAAAAAACATAGCCCCAAGGTATTTCATTTATTCAATTATACCACAAATATTTATATATATATATTTTTCTACTTAATACATTTGTATTTTATATTAATTCAAGTCACTAATTTAGTGTCTAGGTATTTAGTAATAAAATCATGACTTATATATAGAAATACAAAGTAAATAGTTTTCCATACGAGGAAAGGAATTGAGTTGTTTATTTATTTACTTTTTTATATAATTGTTTTATTGTTTTATTTATTAATTGCATAAGTATATAAGTCATTGACTGCTTGTGTAACTTTGTCTGAGGAAGTTTGGATACTAGTCCTTATGAAAGCGCTTGCAGAATAAAGTTTTGGAAAAGGAGAACATCTGCAAGTTTCGTTGTCTTTTTGCATTATCTAGCAAAAGGATATCGGCATCAAGCAGGCATGAAAATCAAACCAGAAGTAGATAAAAATTGGGTAGCAAATGAATGTGGCATAAAACAAAAGAGAGAATATAAGGTGAAGGATCAGATGAGAAGGCAAGAAATGTGGAAAATGCATAAATATAGTTGCAAGTATAGAAAACTTCTTGAAGAACCTCATGTTGCTCCAGGACGAATGCAGGAATTGTTAAGGAGAGGAGAATTCAAACCAAGAGATGAAAGGTTACTATCGGTGGCCCAAAATAGTGGGCTGATTACTTGTTGGTTTACAAAGTCCATTGAACATGTGGGAGAAACAGACAAATCTAGGTTTTCTAAAACTGAATTGGAAACAGTCGCATACCTCATTGCTGCTTGGGATATACTAATGTCAGAAGGACTGTATACTGAAAGGTGTAATGTGGCAAGACTGTTGCACTGGGGATTATGCAAACATTATGGTATTGAAGTGGTTGAAAAACACTGGAAACATGATCCACAAAGCATCATAGAAAATGATGAAGTTTATATCACATGGGATCACCCATTACCAACAGTTCAAAAGATAGATGCTAGAAAACCAGATATATTGGTCCATGGAAAGAAGGCAAAAGTAGCATAGATCATTGAAATTGCCACAACCAGTGACTACAGTCTGTTGCATACAGAGAGACAAAGTCATAAAATATCAGGATCTGCAGGCAGAAATTAGAGCAATGTGGAAGAAAGATACCCAGACAGTTCCAATAGAAGTAGGAGCAATGGGTCTTATAAAAAAAAAATCTACAATTGTATTTAGATATATTACCAATCCATGTAACACCATGCAAATTGCAGGAGTCATTAGTGGGCACATTGCGGGTGCTGCGTAGAGTACTTTTGGCTGACATTAAAGATTGAAACAATGCTAATTTCATGAACTTTAATCTTACTTTGACTTATGAATGGTGGTCCATTCCTATCATGGTATTAAAAAACCCAAAAGATATGGAGAAATTTAAAAAAAAGAAACTATACTCTTCCTTTGTCAGACATATCTTTAAATACTATGCCCTCTTTGGTATGCACAATTAAAAGAATATTTATCAGCTGGAAAGTGCCAAACTTATTTCAAACCAAAATAATTAAACATATTTAGCTCTTAAACTATCCTGGAGGAATAATGTGGCTTTCCTTATACTCAGTAGCATAATGGCTGCTCTGAGGTGATATAAATCTCTTTTCAAGATATGAAAGACCAAATCCCCTTTCTTCTCCTATTTGTTCACAAAACCAATGGCTCTACAAATATCCACACTTGGGACCTAAATGCACTACAGCAAGCAAGCAGCACTCTTTGGAGGAACAGGTTACTGACTCAATGTATTCCCATGCTATAAAATAGGCTGCCACAACAGGTCAAACAGAATACTACTTTGGCTACCTTAAAATTAATCTTGATGATTGGATAGGTTGACACATCTATGGATTATCATGTTTGATCTTGTTTAATATGAGAGCTGAGCACCATGAAATGCTTGGCAATATATTTCAAGTGTTTCTGTTTAAAGGTGGATATGGCTATACATCTGACAGTCACCTTGATCACTTGTCTAATATTGATCTTATGTTCCTACGTTCAATCCCGCTGCAAGTCAACATTCAGCACTAGCAATTGGCTGCTTCAGAACTATGCAATGCTATATACTATGAATATCTGGCATGTTTTATACTGCTCACAGCAGCATTACTTGCTTTAATGGAATTCTTCATGTGACCTCTGTAGTGTGATTAAATCAACAACAGAAGTGATAATAGGAATATTTAAGAATAAAGTTAATGAAAATATCAACACAGTAGATAATGAAGGTAGGGTAACAATTCTGCATGGAAATTAATAGGCAGGCATAGAAAGAATTATACTACTGTATTTCAAATGTAGAACTATCAGTTAGAAAAAAAGAAAAACTATTACTAAGAAATAGTAGGATCTACTGAATTAGTTACAATTTAAAAGAAAAACAAGGAAATGGCCAAATTAAATTTGCAAAAGTGAAACCACCAGACACACTCAAAATAAGATATATAAATGTAGTATTCAGGAAGGTAAGGATCATGATAATAAGCCCTGACATAGCCCAGTCTGCTGCTCAGTTTGGATATTTTAATAGTATAGAAATCATACGCTATGTACTAAAGTAGTTACTCTGAAGAACAGTGCAGAACATGCATAAATGCATGTCATTATATGGCATCACAAATCACGAATTTCATTGGGAGGATCTACACAGGGGAAGCAGGACAGCTCTAACCTGCACAGATTCCTGATCCAGGTAAGTAGTAGTTAATGTGTGTTTGGGAGTGCAGTTCCTATCTGTGTGTGTGTGTGTGGGGGGTGTCATTGTATGGGAGTAGTCTACATCTGTGTATGGTCTGTTAGGACTTCTGATTGACAGGACACTCAAATAATGAGTTCAAAGCTATTCAATCAAGTAATGCTCGTCATGCAAATTTTAACTTAATGAGATGTTAAACTTCCAGAAATCTACATGGCTATGAATTGCTAAATGCTACAGGAGTCAGCTTATCATTACAAGGTAAGTTGCACTACTGAGCTTTTATGTATGAATTGCTGTCTTAGTACCAGTTTTAATTTCCTTCTGTCTTTCTCACTCTTTTTCTCTCTCTCTCTTACACACACATGCACACATGTATACACATGTACACACACACACTCCTACACACATTTTATAAGAAAAGATGAACATAAGGGGGAACAGATGAGAGCATTGCTTCTTGAATCTGATAGGCTTAAAAAGCTACAGTATAGAACTTCTTTGTTGGAAGGGGAAGGAGGAAATGTCAAAAGTTAGTGATTTTATGTCACACTGTCAGGAAGAGGCAACAGTAATGATCTGTGTACTGCAGAATCTTATCTTATGCTTAGATTTGTAAGATAACATTTTCCACATCATATAAACATGTCTACAGGAGGCAGTCATTACCAAAGTATTTTGAGTAGCATAATCCAAAACCAAGGATTATAAGATACTTGATAACATTTATTGTATTATATGCGATTACAGAAAACTGGAAATTTTATTGAAAGAATGCTATTGTGTTTTACCCATGACTGTTCCTTTCTAATAATAATCTGAATGTGGTATTTACTGGAGGCAAAATATAGGAGACAAAGTATGCTGCTGTAGCAGGTAGAAGTTATAACTGCTTATAAATATATCTGAATTACACAAGTAAAAATACTTTATCGTTAAAACAAACACACATAGCATAACTCAGTACAGAAATTGTTACAGCTGTCCTTGGCTTGAGTACAACTAAATAATTTAAACAAAACAATTAACTGTGTAATGAAATGTTGCTATTTCTTAGCACTACAATATGTAATTGATACTCTAGTCTGTACTACAGCAATGATCTTTGTATCATATGCGGAAAATACAAGTGCACTGTTTAAAGATCTTAATGATTAAATTACCGCATATCATTCTACTCTCTACATCAAAGCCATCCCATGACCTCAGAATGAATGGCCTATCATGGCACGCTAGATAAGTGCTTGAAATTTGTCCATGAAGGCATATAGAGAGAGAATCTCAACAAGAGTGTGTGTTCCCTGTCCATAAACTTCATGTCATGGTAGAACTGTTGTACATCTTCCACCAAGCCATGGATCATACTTTCCATCTTCACAATGCTGTGTGTAGCAGATGTTTGTTCCTGGATCAATAACCTGCTCATTCACTGGTTAATGCCAAGAATTGTACTCAAATCAGGGATGGTGCCTAGTCCTTGAGTCATGGGGATAGCTAATCACTCCCACATCTATCGCCATGGCACACCACAGAGGTGATGAACATTTCAGATACTGTGTGCTGGAGACACAAAAGGACCCCCATGATGGACTCTCGGTTACATGTTGTCTGTCATGCCCTGATGAAGCTGTGCTCATCATGCATCTCTGCTTGAGCATCTGTAATGGTAGGTGTTGGTGACCTCTCCCTCTGTAGTTCTGCAGATAGTTTCACTATATCACCAGACCAAGCCTTCTGCAAATTTCATTATCATCATCATCATCATCACCACCATCATCATCCAGAGGTACTCTGTTGATATTAGACTTATGTTGACTTGTGTTTGACATTCCATCTGTGGAAACTGTGAAAGCAGGAATACAAGTGACACCCTGCCTGCCCACATACACATATGCCTCTAAACCTGCCTTTGTCATGCACTTCAGTATCAGCATTCATTCCCATACTGACATTCATAAATGTTGGTGTTAAGGAAATTAATACCAGTACTGTACTACTGACTTATTGTTATCTGCAGAATGTGCCGACTAACACATTGCACCCAGGGCAGCTGCCCACTTCACCCCATCCCAGCTACTGAGAGACAGAGAGGAGCAGTGAAAGCACACTATAGCATGCTTCAGGATGTGCAGACCAAATGGCACATAGCTGCTTAGAAATCCTCTTTCTGGTGTTTTAAACTGCAAGCTCAAGAGAAAATGAATGATCTTGTATCCAGTTTTTTTGTCTCATGAAGGTCTCTTCTTGTTAGCTGCATAAATCAATGATTAAATTGCTTAATAACCTCCTTAGATAAGTAGGCATCCTTATGTAATCACCATGTATTAATGCCATAGTGTTTTAACTGAAACAATGCCTTTAGGAAAATAATTTCATAAAACTGCTTTTTCTTTCATGCATTGCATTAAAGCTGTTAACAGTGGTAATTTATGTTTATTTTAGTCATGTTCAGGCTCACTGTTGTACACAGATATACTAATCATTTTTTTTTTGCTTTTTACCTTATTAACAGACAACCCAAATTATCATTGGAATTTTGAACATCCTGCTTGGGATTTCTCAGGCTGCATCTGGGACTGCCTTCTCTGTATACACAGGTGTTTCTTTCTGGGGAGGACTACTGGTAATTCTTACTGTATTTACCTTTCACAATACATGCTGGTGAGCAGAAAAAGATCAGTGATGTTTAACACAGCGCAGTAATTAATGGTGGAAAAACAAAATGAACACAACTAAAGCAGTTCCAGAATAACATGCTGTATAAAACCTAGAACCTTGCAGAAAAAGAATGTAAGCGAATGAACTCAAGTAATAACTGTACCTAGAGATCATAGATGTGGGATATATTGCATAAAGGTATGCATTTGAAACCAAATGTACAAGCATGTATGCACATTTACATATAGA
>NC_056743.1:1147358734-1147428734 GCF_019279795.1 Protopterus annectens | reverse complement strand
CTTCATATTTTCAAAGGTTCATAAGTGTGTACTAGGCTAATGGCCCTGGAGTCTTTACAAGTCTAGCCCATAGAAGTGCCTTAGGCATCGTGCTGCCCAACGCTAGTTCCCAGTGCCTTTATCAAGTAGAGCCACTGGAGTGATCCCCAGGGTGAACTTTCTATTTCCCATCCACTCATCAGAATTTCTCTTGAAGAGGGCCAGTGAGGTGCTCTGCTTGACATGTATGAGAAGTCTATTACAGAGCATGGGCAGTCTCTGTTTTATGAACCTGTTCCCTCCAGCATGTTCTGTTGATTGTGGTAATGAGGTTAAGGTCTCTGGAGCATGTGGTGTGGGGAGATTGGGATTTCTTTAGATGTAGCATTTCTAACAGAGCTGGGTCACTTACTAACTTACCATGTTATGAATTCTTCAGCTCCTCTTTGTCTGTCACTATCTCAAACATTTGATATATTTTTTTTCAAAATATTATTTGAAAGCATCCCTTACTAGTTTAGATGAGCTTAATATGTGTTCTGTGCTATCCCTTTTACTGTCAACATATTGTTCTGTATATTTTTCTTTATGTACCTTTTAAGATGTTTCATACTCCTCTTCCATGTCGACACCAGAAATCACTTCTAGTTACACATTTTCTTTGTGCTTGTAATATTGTTAACTGCTCCAACTCTCCCTTTAAAATGTGCATCTTCTTCATCAAAAGGAGTCTCATTTTCATCTCTTTGTATTAAACACTTTAGTTCTTTTAGTCTGCTTTCTTTTTTTTGTACTTTGATATTATCCATATTTTTCTGCCTTTCTCTGATAATAAATAAGTCCTAGGTGCTGTTCATACCTCTCAAATTCTTAGAGAAAGAAATCTGGACACAGCCTTAAATAAAAGTGGGAGAAAAGCCCCAAAAGAGGTTCAACTTTTAAATATTGCTCTTACAAGCTTAGAAAGTTCATAGAATAACAGGTTTTGCGTTAGCATGAATTTTCTGAAGCATATGAAGTCTGAAACTCAAAGGTCTGTCATTATTTTCTATCTTCAGTCGTTAATGATTTGCCAACAATTTGCCAGAAAACTACAATTTTATGAAAAGTGGACCAAAAATATGAAGCAAAAATCTGGACATTCTGCAAAAATCTGTACAGTTAAGCGGTATGGTGTTGTTTTTTTTTATTTCCTTCTATCACAAGATGTGCATTTTATCTTTTCCTTTCATAAGATGTAAATGTTATATTTTTCAGTTTCATTATCCTTTATCACTGAACATACCTTCTCTCTTAACTTGTTATGCTGTTCCTTTTGTTTTCCACTTGTACCAAGCCCATTTCCATGTGCCTGCTCTATCCCACCTCCAATCTGTTACCTAAGTTAAGGCCACTGGAGCATGATCTAAAATATATCTGTTCTTAATATCTGCCTCTATCACTTTCTACTGGTCCCTTTTACCTACAAGGAAGTAGTCAAATTTCCTATCTTCTGTATTTTCTGTGCTTGAATAACTGAATAATACCTTTGCTGTTTTTAATTTCTCCAAGTCTTTTGGGAATGGACTCCATTCCTAAGTCAAAGTACGATTAAAGTTCATGAAATTAGTATTGTTTCACTCTTTGATGTCAGCTGAAAGTGCTCTTCACAGCACACGCAATGAGCCCAGTAATGACTCCTTCTGCAATTTGTACAGTGTTACATGAATTGGTAACATATCTAAATACGATTGTAAATTCTTTTTTATAAGACCAGTTGCTCCTATTACTATTGGAACTGTCTGAGTATCTTTCTTCCACATGGCTCTCATTTCTACCTGCAGATCAAGGTATTTTGTGACTTTGTGTCTCTCTGTATGCAAGACACTGTAGTCACTAGGTGTGGTGATTTCAATGATCAATGCTACTTTTGTCTTCTTTTCTTGGACCACTATATCTGGTTTTCTAGCATCTATCTTTTGAACTGTTGGTAATGGGTGATCCCATGTGATATAAACTTCATCATTTTCTATGATCCTTTGTGGCTCATGTTTTCAGTGTTTTTCAGCCACTTCGATACCAAAATGTTTGCACAATCTCCAGTGTAACAGTCTCGTCACATTATTATGCCTTTCAGTATACAGTCCTTCTGCCATTAGTGTGTTGCAACCAGCAACAAGTTGTGTGACTGTTTCCAATTCGGTTTTACAAAATCTACATATGTCTGTTTCTCCCACATGTTCAATGGACTTTGCAAACCAGCATGTATGTAGCCCACTGTCTTGGGCTGCCAATATTAACCTTTCATTTCTTGATGTGAATTCACCTCTCCTTAACCATTCCTGCATTCGTTCTTGATCAACATCAGGCTCTTCCAGAAGTTTTCTATACTTGCAACTATATTTATGTTTTCTCCACATTTCTTGCCTTCTCATCTGGTCTTTCACCTTGTATTCTTTCTTTTGTTTTTTAGCACATTCAGTTGCTGCCTGGTTTTTATCTACTTCTGGTTTGATTTCCATTCCTGTTTGACGTCGATATGCTTTTGCTAAATTAAGCAGAGATGTCATCTTAGATTTATTCTCCTCATGTTTCAAAACTTTCACTATATTTGGATCCTGTGAGGTCAAGAGATGTGTGGAGTCCCACAATTGCAGATCTATACATGTAATCAATTTCAAGGAGGCCCATACCTCCTTTAGAACGGGGAATATATAATCTTGGTATACACTCGTTGCGTCTTTCGGCTTTTCCCGGTTAGGGGTCGCCACAGCAGAACTCTGGTCTGCTAATGATTGGCAGTAGATTTTTACGTGCCGAGTTGTCAGCCCTGATGCACAACCTTCAACAAAGGTACACCCATTCACATATGTCTCCAGACAAAAGACGCTCTAACTGAGAATTGAATGGGACGTCTTACTGTCAGGCGACAGCGCTACCGCAGCACCACCACTGCAGTTATTTTTATAAATCATTTGGTCAGCATGAAGCATCCTTCTTGTTTTAATAAACAATCTATCCAACACTTTTTGGGGCCAGTCAATCCCTCCAAAACTATAAGTTAGGACAGGAAGAGCAAATTGATTTATGACTTGGATCTTGTTCCTAGATGTCAATGCTGGTTTTAGGATTAATTTAAGTCTTCTAAAGTACTCCTTACTGAGTTTTATTCACATTTGTTCATGTTTTATTGCTGATCCTTCATCAATTCCCAGGTATTTATACACTCCCACTTACTCAAGTTCTTTTATATCACATTTTTATCCCAAACTGATGTTTTCCTGGTGCTGCAGTTTTCCTTTTTTAAAGGTTGCTTTTGCACATTTATCTAGCCCAAATGACATTCCATTATCATCTGAGAAAGTTTTGACAACCTGCAGCTGTGCTTTCAGTTCCTCATCTGATGAGCTATACAGTTTTAAATCATCAACAAAGAGAAGATGAGAAGTCATTAGACTTTGTTGTTTTCTAGAAGCCAAATTGTAGCCATGGTCTAAGCTGTTAAGTAAACAGCTTAATGGATTAATGGCAAGGCAGAATAGCAACGGTGACAGAGAGTCAGCCTGGAATATCCCCCTTTGGATTTTTATCCCTGGGATAATAATCTGTCCTTTATCATGGCTTAATTGCAAAGTGGTCTGCCACTGTTTCATAGTTATTGTAATGTAGTCAATCAGTGCAGGGTGTATCTTATACATTTTTAAGCACTCTTCTATCCATGAATGTGGGATACTAACAAATGCTTTTTTTGTAGTCAATGCATGCCATACTTAGATTCTTCCCCTTCCTACAATTCCCCACAATAACTTTAACAGAAAATGATCCTTTTTTCCATATGACTTTCTTGTATTGCCTTTTTGTTCTACTGCTATAATTGAGTTTTCTTCTAAATGACTATAAACTCTGTCGTCGTCAGTTCCAGTGTATAGTTTATACATCGTCAGAAGACAAGTTATTGGTCTATAATTTTTAGGGTAGCTTGCAGGTTCACTCTTAAGTAAGAGCATTGTTTTTCCTGCTGTTAAACAGTGTGGTGTCTGTTCAGGGTGTGCATATAAATAGTTCTTACTCATGGCTAGATCCTCGTGAAAAGAAGTTAATACTATAAGCCAAAAGTTAAGCACTGCATCTGGGCCTGGGGTTTTCCAGTTAGAGGCTTTTCTCAACTTTGTTTCAATCTCTCCATTTCATGTCCTGTACCTTTAAACTTCTTATTTTTTTCTTTTACTTCTTCTATCTAGTTAGTATCTTTGTGTTACACATGATCTTCATAGATACTTCTCCAAAATGCATCTACTTCCTCTTTTTTTGGTGATCTTTCAGTTCCTTTTACCTTATTTCCCAATTCTCTATAAAACTTTTTTGGGTCATCAATATATTGCTTATTTTGTGCTTCTCCCTTATATTTATCTTCGTATCTCCTAAGTCTTTCCGCATGTTTTATCCTGTTGTGGTGCTTTCTGGATTTGATTTTCTACACTGAATCCTTCTCTTTGCAGCTGTTCCATTACCTCAATTTCTATTTCATTGACTTCTCCATTACTAATCTCGTTTTCTGCTTTTCCTCTTGGTCTTCTTATTTTTTGTGTTGTGAGCCTGGCCCTACCTGTGTTCCTGTCATAGAACTTTACCAGCTATTAATTATGCAGCACAGTAATATATTCTGTTTACTTCTGTTATATCTCATGGATCTCTATGGACAGTCCTAATTACTGTGTTCATTTGTTTTATCAAACTTCTGACTTTTGGGGTTTTATTAACCTTCTGCAGTCTATTTCTCTCACTGATCTTGATATATCTCTCTTTGTCTATTAAATCAAGTGACTCTTCTCTTAGCTCATTTTCTTCCATACTGAGGGCACATCCCTTGTTTTCTGTTTCTTGCGGGCATTCTATAGAAAGTTCTATAGCATCTTCCTGTGGCACATTCTCTTCAATTTCATCCTGTGTCATCTGTTGTTCTGTCATATGGGAACTCACTGGCCTAACACTCCACAACATTGACTGCATCAGAGTTTCCACAGTTTCCTGTTCCTTTCCTTGTTGTCTAGCTTCAAATGAACGTTTATACTGGTTTCCTGTGGAAGGCTCCAAACTATCTTGATATTGCACCTGACCAATTGCTTCCTGTTTCACTGGTTTCCCCTTAATTTGGATATCCATTGCTCTACCCTGTTGTGGTGCTTTCTGCATTCGGTTTTCTACACTGAATCCTTCTCTTTGCAGCTGTTCCATTACCTCAGTTTCTATTTCTTTGACTTCTCCATTACTAATCTTGTTTTCTGCTTTTCCTCTTAGTCTTCTTATTTTTTGTGTTGTGAGCCTGGCCTGACCCCATTGTAAGAATGTTTCCGTATTTTGAGGATTTTACACTGTCATTTTTTCCATTCCTGGCACCAGTGCGCCTACCAGGATTAGGCAGTTTTTTATCCTGGGTCTTGTGCACCCAGCTATCTTTTTTTATTTTTGATTTACTTCTGTCTATGATATATGCTATATAAATACAGTCTATATATCAGCGTCGCCTTGGTGAGATTTAGTGAAAAACAGGGTCCACCTTACAAAGGTACTCACCAAAACGTGAGTATGAATTCAATTTCAGCACTACTACTCTCCTTTGATTGCTGACTTTTCATTTCTCCATCAGGACCCCTTTTTGTCCCATCATGTCCCTCCGTGTATCTATTAAATTGTTTACTTTTCTTTTCCCTTATCCAGTGCTGAGCTTTGACATTATATTTTTTTACCATGCAGCCTATCCAGTTCAGGTCTCAAAATGATGCTGAAATCTCCCTCCATTACTTATATGTCTTCTTCCTCCACTGTTTCATTCCAGTTACTGAAAGAAACCTTAATAAAATGTTGGATTGTCTGTATTTGTTGCATGCACATTACCTATCATAATTTTCTGTTTTGAATTGTACCTTTCTAAATAATCCACCTCCACATTCTTCTTATTTTAAACAACTAAGTTGTAACTTTTAGTACCTCTTTTCCCTCCATCAGCCTTAATATCTGCCGCCAGATTTGAAACCCTTGTTCTTCCAGCTTATGTGCTTCCCTTATCTTCAGTTTTGACTCATGTGATAGCCCTATTTGAACTTCTGGACATTTCAGTTTCTGGAAGATCCATTCATGTTTTCTGGGGTGACAGCACACTCTCACATTACAAGAAATGATATTACTGTGTAATGCTTGTCTGTTGCCTCTTGTTCTCCTTATCTTCTTTTCCTGTCCTATGTACTGGTCCGCCCACCAATAAGGTTTTTGGTGAACTGACCACTTAGGTTGGAGTATATCTTCTTTGGCCTTTCCCTACATTTATGCCCAGTATGAGACAATTCATTTGACTTGATTAGCAGAGGGAGTTAAGAAACGAGCAAGCAAATTAATTTCATCTCCCCACCCCACCAGCTAATGGCTTCTTTCCTGAAGTTCCTGTAGTAAAACATAGAGGAAAAATGCTATATAACTTGTATACATTTGAAAAAGAAGAACACACAATGTAGGACATATTCTATTCTATTCTATTCTATTATATTATATTATATCTGCTGCTGCAGACGATCTGTTTAACAAACATAAATACAACTTTAACGGCATGTATCATGCAAAAACACATTATATTAACAATACATCAGTACATCACATTCACTTATCATCTGCATCACATTTGCATAAGTATGTAATTTTAACACAGTTTGGTGGCCGTACCGGTAATAGTTCACATAATCTCTATACTGACTATTGTGACACTGGTACGTCGTTATATATTTGAACATCTCATGTGCCATGAATGTATTGTGTTCATTCACTAAGCTACTCTCACACTTATTATCAACTTTTCCTATCATTTGTTATGTTGTGTGTGTGTGTGTGTGTGTGTGTGTGTGTGTGTGTGTGTGTGTGTGTGTGTAGCATTTATACATACATCTAATACAACTGCACCGAATATGCTCTTCATGACACCCAAACCACAGCCACAAAGGTTACAAAACCATGGCCTCTGTAAGGGCACAATATATTGTACTTTTGATGTTTATTGCATAATATCTAATGTTGCTACTTTTGTTGCAGGGAATTTAGTTAGCAAACGTAAAGATAACATTCCCCAAGATTTAATAAAATCTGTGTAGGCACCATGTAGAGCCTACATGGAATGTATCCATGTACATGACTATGGTTCCCCCTTGGCAGCGCACCATGCATATTGATGATGGTGTGCTGCTGAAGGAGAGCATAGGAACTGGAATATTGAATCCATGTAGGGAAAACTGTAGAGGCTATCTGTGGTTGTGAATGCCTGGTCAGATGTTATGTACAGGGTGAGGCTCCCTGTAATGCTCCCTGCTACTGTTGAAATGTGAATTGTTTTAAATGTGCAATATTTTATTTTTATACATTTTTCCTCTCTATATGTTTCCATGGTGTGGCGCAGAGCAAAGCAATGCCAAGCTGTGGTCACATATAGATAGATGACAACTGCTACACATCTAAAAATAGAAACCAGATGTAATTAATTATCATAATCTTATATTTTTTTAATTTTTTTTAAATTGCCATTTGCATGGTTCAGAGTACCATAGAGCTGAGCAGCATTTATACATGCATAGCCAACAGCTGCCAGATATCTAAAAATAGAAACTGGATATAATTAGTTATTTATTTCTGGGTCTGGTTAAGTGTGTTTGCATGGCATGGCATGGTGCTCAGCAAAGCTAATAGGTAGCCCAGTAGTATATGTGAAGGCATACTAGTTTTTATAGTATTCAAGTAGCTAAATGGGTAGAGTTATAGCCTAGTGCTTAGTTGGTCCTGGTTTCACTTCCATAGCAGTCATAAGATGTCTGTAATTTAATTTAGTATATATGTTTAATTTTGTAAAATGTGGCACTGCTGCACTGTGCTGGGCATTGTTTAAACAGTACTTTTCCATTATCGGGGCAACACTTTAAATGCAGTTGCTGAGCTCCAAATTTAGTGTAAATCTAAACATGTGTGTGTAAAATGTAGAAGTTAAATCTCCTTTTTTTAAATATCCATTTAACTATATTACACACACATGTTTACATTAACACTTAAAAGACATGAAAATACACTGCATTTGAAGCTCAGTAACCACATTTAAAGTGTTGCCCCAATAACAGAAAAGTGAGAAGAAGTGTATTTCTTCATATTGTGAAGAGTATGCAGCCTTTTACTTGCTCCAGAAACAGAAATTCTTTAATTACTCCTTTATCTGTGAAGATGCCATTGGAATCATAGAAACAGCTGTTTTGTACTAAGTGTTTTTTTTTAAAGTAGCAGTTACTGCTTTCAAGGGGTTTCCCTGACAATGGAATTAAGCATTGTTAGGAAGTTCCATTCTTTCAATGTACCAATGGCTCAAGTTTACACTAGGGTTACCACCTGTCCCACTTTGCGAGGGACAATCCCTCTTTGGGCAGTTGTGTCCTGCAAACAAATTGTAAAAATGGCAAATGTCCTGAGATTTTTAGGACAAAATTATTTCCTATATTTTATGTAATAGTTGCATAAAACAGTTATTCTGTATCTGAAACCCCTAAATGTTATAAGAAACAGAATAATCAACTAAAATGCTACAAGAATAAGCTTTTATTTAGGCAAAAAAGTGAAGTTCTGTCCTTTGTACTGGCCATGGGTATGTTTCGGCCTGCAAAATCTGACGTTTGTACCAAAAATGTCCCACTTTGGGCATTTGAAAAGGTGGCAACCCTAGTTTATACTACTAATATATATTTTTAAGTGTCCCTTATTTTCCTTCATTATTTCTGAATCTCACTGCTATTTAACAAAAAAAAAAAAAGCCAGAGAGATGAATGGGGAGGGGAGTGACAGAGGCGTTGCTTGTGATAGCCAATCAGCTCATGAGTTGTGGACACATTAGAGCTGCATGCAGGAGATTTACAGTCTTCTTCTTCTTCTTTCAGCTTTTCCCGGTTAGGGGTCACCACAGCGGATCACCTGTCCACTCATGATTGGCAGTGGAGTTTTACAGTGTCGAGTTGCCAGCCCGGAACCCAACCTTCCACAGAAGGCACACACACACACACACACACACACACACACACACACACACACACACACACACACACACACACACACACACACACCTAGGGCCAATTTTTTAGAGTGTCCAATCCACCTGCAGCATGTCTTTGGGATGTGGGAGGAAACCGGAGCACCCGGAGGAAACCCACGCGACCACAGGGAGGACATGCAGACTCCACACAGAAGGCACCCCAACTGAGGATCGAACCGGAAAAACTCTTGCTGTGAGGCAACAATGCTAACCACTGCACCACCATGGCCGCCCTATGCAGGAGATACACACTTTAAAGGGAGAGAGTTAATTGCAATTTCTTGTAAGGGAAATATAAGCATATTATTACAATTTTAAGAAAAAAGAAAACCGTATTTGCTTCATTTCTTATTTTCCATTTCTCTGTTTGGTACATAGGAAGGAAACACTTTAAACGTGATCGTTCAGCTCAAATCCAGGGCCTTAACATGTCTTTTAACCAGGTCTGTGTAAAATTTAAAAATAACTTCTTTCTGAAAAAAAAATATTAAGTAAAATAATTTTTGCACATATCTGGTTATATTAACACCAAAAAGACATGACAAGTAACTATATTCAGAGCTCAGCAACTGCATTTAAAGTGTTGCCCTGATATGGAATGGAAAACTACTGTTTAAACATGCTAATGGCTAATACTGTTTGCATAGTGCTAAGCTTCACTAAAACCTCAGTTGTATGAGTTTTTGCACTGATTAGCTGGTTTGCTTGCTGCTAAGTGATGCGGTGCTTTTTTGATTGTTGCTCAATGACATTTAAGGGCAGAAAAACAGCCTATATTAAGCACAATAGGCAGGAATTCTGCACCATTAATTGGAGTCTGCTTATCTGCTGATATGCCAGACAGTATTTGAGAGGGTGTGCGCTTTCGGGCACAGAGATGGGGTATGCAAGAGTCCAGGGTCTTTGTTGGGTTCCTGGTAAAGAATTATGAACCTGGCTGATGGAGGGCAGTTTCCAATGTTTGGAATGTAAGGTGGAGGCCTAAGACTGGTTGGCCAGGGAACTAATAGTGCTACTGGTATCCCCTGCACTGGTGAGAAGTGTCATCACCATTATGGTGACCTGAAGAGGAGAAAGAGGGGAACCTTGGACACCTGGGTCCAAGAGGCAAGAACTGGGCATGACCCACAAATATGTAAGCATGTTTTCCACTGTTTTATCAAAATGCAAGTTGAATGTCTGCAAAACTGCTATGCTTAATGGTTTGCTTCTCTCCCAACAGCTGCAACTGAGAGGACTTGGCCAGGCTGCACTGTGAGTGTGCTAATTATGGATTTATTATGCTATCTGTAGTGCAATAAGCAAAAAAGAGTAAAGCATTTACTGCAATAAAGTATACAGAATAAAATATGTAGTGCAATAAATGGGCAAGTATAACTGTAGTGCAATAAATGGGCAAATAGAGCTGTAGTGCAATAAATGAACAATAACAACTCTATTGCAATAAGCAATAAACAATACCAATGACAGTAAGCAAAGTTGTGTACAGCAGGATTGTGTTGTTATAACTACTACCATACAGCTGTATGCATTGCTTGTCTATGGTTAGCTTGCTGCAGTCAAGTGTAACACTGTAATAGCTGTATAATGCAAAACTAATGGCATTCAAATTGTATTGCTCAACTCATAGTATGGTCCAAGGCTGTCTCCAGGCCTGTATCAGTCACATAATGCTCTCTGTTCCTCCTGTTTCAGGTAATAAAGGTATATGGGTGAGGTTGCCCACTCTGTGGGCAGATGTTGTGTGTGGACTTCACAGACATTTATCAGCAATACCAATAAAGTGTTAAGCAGCATTGTTGATTCCTAAACATAGCTGTTTTAATATATGCAGTATGGCTATATTCCATGCATGTGTGTTCTACTGTCACTACATTCAAGTATAACACTGTAATAGTTATAAAATATAAAACGAATGTCCTGTAACATGTATTGCTCAGCTCATAGTATGGTCCAAGGGTGTCTCCAGGCCAATATCAGTCACATAATGCTCTCGTTTTCTCCCACTCCAAAAACAAAAGGTATATGGTTGAGGTAGGCTGTGTTATGAGCAGATATTGTGTTTAGATTTCACAGACATGTAATAGCAATACCAATAAAGCATTAAACAACATTGCTGATTTCTAAATAAATCTGCCTAAATATTTCCAGTATGGCTGTATTCCTTGCATATCTGTACTAGGTTTCTGCACTCAGTTGTTACATTATTTGCAGATGTCCCCTGCAGCCACAGCTATTGGTTTCTATTCCCATGCCTGCCAACTAAGGCATGACAGCTGTCTAGTTTATGTACTGTACACAAGCATGCCTCTCACAGAATTACCAGAAAAATGATTACCTGGAATGCAATGTATTACCAAATCCGCTTGCAGAACAGCTTGGTAGTTATGTAAGTCCATGTAATTTTGCACCTGCATTTGTTATTGCTTGACCTATACCGACGCATGCTAACAACTGGAGAGTTATGTATGTGCCACATCAGCTATAGGAGAGTTGTAATCATTGCACTCAAAACTGACACTACATACCTGTACAGTATTTATTATCAGTAATTTCAGGGATGTAATCTACATTGTCAGTGATGGAATGTTTCTCTCCTTTTCCTCACCCCTTATCTTCATTTATTTATTATTGTTGTATATTATTATGATTTAATATTAACATATGTTGTTAAACTAACTGTTTTGTTGGTCTTACGGTTTAATTCTTACTGGCATGCTGTTAACATATTCACTGTTATGTTACTTAATGTTGTGTTACACATAATATACATTAATATGTATTTGGATTAATAAATATGATGTTCCATTCTGTTAACTCATTACAGCCAAGTGCTCTTCCAGGTATTTCTGCAGTTACCACTTACTGTACCTCTAGGCATCAAATATTACTTTTTCATACTTGCATTAATAATTCCAAAACCATACTACATACAAGGTATCAGAATATTTTACCTTGAAACATACATGATGGCAAACACAACTATATTAACATTTGACCACTGTTAATGAGAATTTATTAGAACTGCAAGGTGGTAACTTTATTTTTTAAAGACTCAAGCCACATCCACTACGAGTTAAAGGTACACACTGAAAAGAGCTGTACTGAAGGGATAAGTTAATACTAACAATGGTTTGGCTATTACTAACCTAACTTATTGCTATGCCTCATTTACCACAGCATATCTAGGTAGGCCATTTCTGGCTGATCCACCTACCTTGTCTCCTCTGGCTGTGGCACTGGGTCCCAGCAAATCTGGGACCCAGACTGGTGGTGCCCTCTCTGCTGCCCCTGCACTATATGCTGCATTGGGTAGTACTGCCCCATGGGACAGGGACAGGCCCCCTCTGGGAACAGTGGTGGGGGGTGTTGTCACACAGGCTGAGCTGCTGGTTTTGGTGTGCAGAATAGTCTACCATGGTTTTGACTGTCACCTGCGCTGGACTGAGGAAATGCTTTCTAACCTGATGGGGCAGCCTCGCCCTGGTGTCCAGCCTTCACCAGTGCCACCCAAAAGGCAGTGGCGGAGTAGTGCTGACAGTCCCATGGGTGGGGATGTGAGTCACACTGCTGCCTTGCAGAGGCACATGGGACTTAGCTACCACAACACCCTCCCTATCCAAGGTTTTCACCCCCGATATGTCACACACCGCCCCCTGTCTACTGTCTTGTCTGTCTTGTCTGTCTGCAAATGAATCCTTAGATACCCAACTTACTCTCTCACAAACATACTTATGTCCCTTCCCTAACATTTCACTCTTACCTTAAAAAAAAATGGACACCTGTCCAAAAATATATATATATCTTCCCATACATAGCTTTCCATTTCACACACATGTCCACTGGTCACAAGTAATTTGATTCAATTGGCTTGACAATGCAGTTATGTTGTCCTCATCCCTCTCTCTGGGGGTGAGAGTTCAAAGTCATCTGCAGATTCTGTCAAAGTGCACAGTTATTGCTGTACAAGGAATGGATAGCTATGGTTCTTTTCTACACCCTTCCTGCACATCCCTACCAGCCTTTCATTATGTTTTCCCCACTGCTTGTACCCCATTTCACCACTTTCCCATCTCCCCATTTTTCTTTTCTTTATATTTTTAGCAAGATGCTGCATGATGCACCACATCACACAGCTTTGCTAAGCTCAACTAAATAGAGCTATATTGACTATATGCATTTTTAAAATTGTAATACACACTTACAAAATAAACACCTGTCCCATATTTCGAATCCAAGACCATCATACCTGTAGACCACTGCATTAACCTGCCACACCACACATCTCTTAACTAAAATAGGTGGTTTAAACAAAACATAGTAATTGCCAGTTGCAGTCATTAAGTGTGTTTCAGCAGAGCTGCACCCCGTGCATGCCACACAAATTTGATTTAAAAGTAATGAAAAAATGGGACTGTATCTTGGACTCTGGTGAAATAGTACACCACTAGAAAGCCAAAGACATAATAATGGATTTAACTGAGGCCTGTGATAGCAGGTAAATGTGCCATTTTATCAGCAACATGTAGAAAGACACCTAAGGCATTAGTGGCAAAATACATATTCAGCTAGGACCACTGTACAGAAATACATCCATATAAAGCAATGCACATACTGATGGATGTAGAAAAGGTTTGTCAGAGCTTGTATGTGTGCACATATATCTTGGAAATACACATGCTGTAGCAGTGACTCAGTAGCTCAGTCTGTGAAATGCCTTCCAAACAGTACATTTTGCCAAACACAGTCCTGGGTTCAAATCCAGTGGTGTGTAGCAATGGAATTATAGCTCTGTGAAGCCAGCAAATAATGAATGAGTCATGCACTCTTTATCCACATAATGCACATCAAATGAAATGTCTGCATTTCACTGATGGAAGTCACAGGCCTGCAGACTGAAACACAATTCACATATCCCTACAGCAAAAGTATAAGTTAATAACATGTCACTATAAATTAATATGCATTCACAGAAAAATTCAACTCAGGTACTGCAAATGAGAGTCACTAATATCAGAGTGCACCACACAATCCTTTCAAACTCACTGTGCTGATTAGCACAGCTGCACACCTACCATACACATTTGAAGTACCTGTTTATAACAAGGACTGCCCTCATACATCCTCCAAATTACTACTAAAATGTAACACATGGCCTGACAGTCACCCAAATGCTGAACATATTATTATATTTATCCCCCATGTTGCTCAAGGACACAACAAACATGTTGCCTAGTACTCTGTTAGTGATACTGTTGCCTAACATACTTACCTTAAGCACATGTCTTAATTGGACTGGAAAGGGTAGCCTTACTCTGCCTCTACAGCAAGGCTGACACAGCTAATCCTACAACTTGTTGTCCTCCAAAGTGTTCACATCACTGCCTATGCATGTTACCTGTTAGCTGCAGGATGTAGCACACCCATCTCTGTATAAAGGTTGCTGCTACAGACCTACCTTCTGCAATGAAGTAGTCTCCTCACCCCAGTAGTGTCCAGCACAACATATCAGAAAGGGCTCCTAATCTATATGAAGGCCTTATATATTGTACTTTGGTTGCATGTGATTGACTGATGATAGTGCAAATCAGCTATCTTGGTTGCAATTGATTAAGTGGCAATCATCTGCTGATGAGAAGCATGTAATAAAGGCAAGCAGCTGGCTATGGGGAACCATTCTGTATGAGACTTTCCTCACAAAGAACATGCATATGCAAAGTATTAACTATCAACACATATCAGCAGAAGAGTACTGCACTTCATCAGGTATGTAACCATCTTGTTCACATCAGGATGCAGATGTCTGACTATACTTACAGGGAATATGGATTACAGCATTAAGCATTTCTTAGAGCTGTGATAATGACATGTCTATGATCTCCAGATTTGTTACACATAAAAAGGATGTGCAAGATATCAAGGGTGGAATGTATATTGTCAATGTGGCACACTAGGCTTATGGAACTCTCCCTTTACAGCGGTTGTACTAGCACACTACTATTTGCTTGGCACAGTTGTTTTGAGATATTATCAGGGGAATTGCCCCTTGGGGACACACAACAATAGACTCCAGTGTTGGCTGTATGAACATGCAACAGTATCTGTCATGGCACACATGGGAATACCGGACTATCGCTAGTATCCTAGTTGTATCCACATGCTTAGTATGTTTGTACACTGTGGAATATGATATGTGTGATCAAGCAGTAGATACTACCAGACATTCTGCCCTTGCTGTATCTCTACATAGTGTACTTCCATGTATGTGATCCTGACATGTGTTCCCATGTTGTTGTCTTTCAGGAAACAGGTATGGAAGATGCTGTGCAGCTTTCATGGATGCAGAGAATGAGTTAATACTGGAAGTGCTCCATCAACACCATGAACTCCTACTATCCAGGTGAAGGCATAACAGGGAACAGCGGGACACTGTGGGCTGACCTTGTCTGTTATGTGAATGCACTGGTCATCAGAGCAGGACATATGAGCAGGTTCATCACCATGCAATGGACATGATCAGTGCTGCACACAGAAGAGCAGCAGATGTTGCCAGGGATCGTGACACTACTGGTGGAGGGCCTGCAGTGGAACAAACACTCTCAGCCACTGAGGAATTCCTGGCAAATCTGGGCACACACAACAGCTCCCAGGCATCCATCACTGCCTACATCATGGATGTGGGTGCCACAGTGTCCACAGCAGATGAGCATGCAGGTAAGCTTAGTTTGATCAGCAGTTTGATACTGTAGCAATCAGTGTATCAGGGCATACATAGTCTTATGCGGATGTTAGATCTGTCTGCTTTTGGGGGGGATGGTTGGGTGTATATTACATAAATGAAAATCCAAAAACGCGAATGATCTAAAGGTCGAAAATGCAAGACCTCGAACACGCTATTGTGGAGTGCTGCACCCCCCCGCTAAATATATATACCAACTCCGAGATTGCACTACAGTGAGGAAAGGGAAAATATTCCAATCCTTACTGTACTGCAATCTCACAAAAAGCAAATCAAGATCCGGCATTTCTGACCTTTAGATCCTTCGCTATTTTAAGCTTTTGGTGTTCTAATAGTAACCCAAAGGGTTTCACTGTAGGTCGACTGTCATGCTCAGATTTTGACCAATATAACAACTAACACAGTAACTACTGTAAATGTGAGATATATGGACATATTACCTTGTGATAGTGGAACATGCGATGGTACTAACATTACCTCTCCTTCAACTTTTCACAGGTCCATCGGTATTGAGCAAGCCTATGGTCCTGCTCCTGGTAAGCATGACACTGTTTTGTTATAGATGTAGGTTTACAGCAGTGTAATACTTAGGCTGTCATCCCAGGCCCACTGACTGCATTGCTGTACTGTTGGCATGATTGCCAACTGTATACATATATTCCAACTGTGCACATGTTAGACTCATACCTTTGCCTTTTAGATGTGACCACACTGATAGATGTGACGGTATTGTCGGGACACTACAGAGTGTCATATGTGTCAACTGTGCAGAGTCTACACAAATGTCAACAGTGAACCTCACTGTTGCTGATGAGATTGCAGTGTAATGAGATGTCATTTTCAAGTAACTACAGCTATTAGTGGGAGTACTGTCATGTCCTACTATATGAGGTTAGGTTTTCAAAGGGTTTGTCATAGCGACAACAGTGTATAGAGCCTTACATATGTCACAACATAGTACTGCAAAGTCTAATAGTGCAGGTACTAATGTCCTGCATATTCCTTTCTTATCACAGGTGACTGGGGATTAGTGTCTCTCCCCTACACAACCTGATGTGAGTGTCTCTTCAGACTCTGATGATGATGGTGACCACAGTGTGGCACAGGTGAGGGTTTTGGGGGCTGAATCTGTTCCAAAGGTTGACATCCCTCTTGTTCCCCATTGTCACTGCACACAGTCAGTATGTCCACACATTACCAGTCCCCAGAGGCCACAGATATCGGACAGTCAGAGGTTGTTGGACATTGTACAGGAAAGTATGGTAACTATGGCTTCAGTGAGTGTAAACAATGGTCATAGCCAGAGAGCTGGTGAGGTCACACACATGTGGATTGACAGTGGTGCTTGTAGTTGGCCTGCTGTTTGTCCAGCACCTGTTGCAGGTGTCACATCATGGGTCACTGGGCACATGTTTTGGGCCATCATGGAGGCACAGGCATGTTCTGAACGGAACACCTGATGTATTCTTAGGATTATGGATGCAGTACAGTCTGACATCCATGACTGCCTCCACTACACTAGGGACATTCTGGATTGGTCCCCTGATGCAGTGAACAGAAGGTGGGCTGAGACAGTGTTTGTCTTGGACCACACATTGTCTGTGCTGAAATGTGTGGCTGGAATTAAGGGTCGGACTCGTGGATGTAGGTCATCAACCCAACCTACTGAGATTCCATGTTGCTGTGCACAATCATGCTCCCACAGTTGCAGTACATCCAGTGCTACAGAGGGGAGTGTGCTGTCCACACCACGATGTGTCAGGCCATGGGCTTGTGGTCCTGGGCATTCCCGTGGAGGCATAGTCCCAGCAGACAGCAGTCACCATCATGTACTAGCACCACTTCTGACCTTGAGCATGGAGGTGCCAGTGCAACTCGTGGTAGAACCAGTTCTTGTGTTCTGGGCCAGAGACAGCGAACTGTCAAGTTTACATGTACAGTCCAAAGCTGTCCAACATACACACATGTAGGGCTAGCACTGAACTTGACTGTGTATGCGCACACACTCACACACCACTGTCAAATGCAGGTCACCTACAGGTACAAATGGCACCTTTCCATGGTCCATCTTATCTGCTTCCCATTCTGACTCACACACATGCTGTCAACCATTTGGGTAAGCCTAGGCCTCCTGCAGCTCCACACAAAACCTTGTGCAAGTGATGATACCTGTGCCACATCCCTGTCATCCTCGCCATCGATGCAGGGAAAGGAAGCTATGTGTCTGATGCACAGGGTGACTATATTAGTTAACATGTACTTGTGTAATGCATTGTTTCTTGTCATGTCACTTGTAGTGTTTACTGACAGAAACTGTATACTGGCATTTGTCATGAGTATGCCACATACATTTGTGTACCTTATGTTGTATGATGTTGTAATGGCTGTATAGTTACACAATGACAGCTGTGTCATGGACCTATTTATGTTTCTGTTTCAGGAGTCTATTGGGATAACCTATGGATACATAGTGGCAATAAAGCAGCACAGGATGGCATATCAGCACAGCAGAAATATGTCTTCAGCGAGGTACAATACTATAAGTATATGGCTCCATAGGTTCATATGTGTATAACAGGCTAACAAGGACAAGGGTAGCATTCAGCATACTCATGCATCCCTAATCTGTGAAAAGGTCTGCTACCCTTAATAAGTGTGCCAGGGTTTTGCGAACTAACACATCTACAAGCTGTGATGATGGAGATGACTCATCTACAATATCCTGTGTCAAGTACAGACAATTGCCCGACACCAGTTATTATTGTCATGTTCTGCTTCTCATTGTGTAACCTGCATATGATGTGTGTCACAGCATATGTGTGATTCACATGCATGGGGGGCCTGTTTCATGTAGGGTGTACTGTCTTTGTTACATACCTGTCTCTCCAGCATGTACTATGTATACCACAGTGATGTTGTATGCATGTAGAACAGGTGAGACCCATGTTAGTCCTGTCATGGATACACAGGAGGTACACAGTGGGATCTGACCCCTCTCTGTAGGAGCCATATACATCTCCTCCAAAGCATTTAGGAAACAGACTACACATGTATGGTCATGACACTTACTCCATAGGACATATTATCTACACTGTGTATTGGTGTACCATGGAACCTGTGTGGCTGCTACAGTTGTATGATATGCCTGTGTAGTGACATAGCAAGGGTGCCACTGCACACAATGATAGGTGTGATGACTGCCACATTCGGTGTAGCAGTGACAGTCTGGGATTTACAATCCAAATCTGTTGATATAGGTTGTACAACAGTGAATGCATCCCCACATCTTACTGACCAGTGAAAGTCAAAGGCTACATTATTCTCTGTGTCCATAACTCCATGTTGTATGACTCAACTGTGTGCGGTGTGCAGACACTACAATACTTTGCAGGGGTGGATGATTTCCCACAGGATAGTATTGCGCAGTCATTGACATTTAGTCTTTGTCAGTGGTTCAGAGAACAACTGCCTGTGTCTTAGACCATCCTGGAAAACTGTTGGCTCTGTATGGGATTCTATGACAGCTCCTAATATGCAATTACCTGCTAATGTACTCAGTCAGAGGTCGCTGACAGTGGTTGTGACTACAGAGAGGGAATAGTTGGATGGGGTATGCCAATAATGGAGGATGGTGAACTCCACTGGTGACTGGTATTATTGCAGTGTAGGTCTCCCAATACTATCTTTCCAGAGTATGACTGTCAGATACTTACACAGCCACTCTGTACATGATGTACACAGTTTCCAGCAAAGCCTGCTGGCCTAATATTGTCATACACTTTGTCAGGCCATGGTTGGTGGAGTGAGACATACGTCTGACATCCACTGCATAGTGTAGCAGTCAATGGGCTTGACTGGTTACAGTCGGTAGGCATGATCTGACCTTGAGCAAAAGTAACAGTGTTTGGTCCAGTGTCGGCAGGTGTATAACAGTGTTAGTGCTCGTATCCATGCTAACTCCTATCATGACATTTAAGGTGACATGACTCAGAGACCTGGGGACACCACTTGGCACTACATGTTAGTTGTTTTGTCCCCTGTGCAAGTAAATATTGCAGTTATTTCCAGCATTTTGCAAGTAGAGTGTCATGCAAGGCATTTGTACAGAGAGCAGTCAAACACATTAGGGAAGTGTAATATGTATACAATGTGTTGCTTAGTCGTGCTGCAACTCACTTGCCCAAGGTCCTTACCTACACTACCCTGTAGCAGTGCCATGACATCCCCACACAGTGAACCAATGTATTGCATCATGTGTTTACCAGTATCGGTGACCAGTACAGCCCCTCCAATGTGAGGTCCTCCCTGGTGGGATCTGGCCATAGATCAGTCTCCTTAGAACTACTGACATGCACCCCCCCCCTTGCAGACAATACAGACATAATATGTCAAGAAAGCCATTTAATACCCCCTGTGGTTGACATAGTACAACTGCACCTCCCCCATCAGATGGGACAGGCAAGTATGCAGAGATCTACACCCATGCATTATGTTATCAACATTACAATTGTATGAACTCGGCTGTATGTGACAGGAGGGACACAGGCTCATCATGGCTCAGCAAACCTGACTGGTGGACAACTGCCATTAGCAGGCTGTACAATAACAGGAGGACAGTACTGTGTGACATTTGGGGTGAGGCTGTCCCCCCCAACATGGAGTCACTACCTCCTCAGCTAAAAGAAACACATAGTGCTGTTGTGATGTTGTGTAGACATGGTAAGTGACAAAATTAGCCACCCACACAAAGCAGAACCACAACGCATAGTGCAGTTACATTTGTGATCTCAAAGGACAGGCCCAGATTGTGAGTAACCTCATATTTCATGATGCCACATATAATGAGTGCGTACTAATACCTAACCTGTACTCCCACACAGTCTGCGTCAACTACACTACCTTATCTCCACCACATGTACCACATGACATTACTACAACCTGTTCCACAACTTCCATATGTACAGAGTAGTTCATAACTGGCCTCTCATTGGAAGACACACAGCATCTATTGCACATGCTAACATTCCAGGCTGCATCCCACATGTGATCTAACAAGGATTACTAATACCATTGGGAGACCCTTGCAATCATACTGATGCCACTGACTGCACACCAGCTGAATGGGCAACGGCAACTGTTATACCCTTGCACAGAGGTGGTGCATCCACTGGCTAGCATAACTATACACCCCATTGTTCAAGTATCCATATCTGTATGCCCATAGGGATAATCATCATGGAGCTGATCAGCACACAGATATGTGATCTACACACAGTTGACTATACACAGTTTGGATGTGTGACGGGGAACATGACTGTTACGCATGATAGACATTTCCATGGCAGTCACCAAGGACCTGGGTGAGGGTACATCAGGGCTTACAACCCCCTAGACTGAGCCAAGCCATCTGACTATATCTCCCCTCAGGCAATATTTATAAAGCACCCACTTTGGCATCCATGATACTGTCATTGTAGAAGTCACTAAGTGGCCCATTGATGGCACACATATGCAACATAGGGACATCCACCTCCAATAGCTGCTCTGTAAGCAGCAGTGCTCAACAGGGTGCAGTCCTGGGTCCCGTACTGCTTGAAATCCATTTAACCACATTACACATGACTACTGAATGACTGTAGCTAACAATGTTGGCTGATGTCTGCAAATTGTGAGCACTCATAGACTCTCTATGGTATGTCACTATCCTGTAAGAGGGTATTGCAAACTCATGTCTGCTGATATACTAATGACCATAAACTCTATGAAAATATATATCTTGTATCATTTTCATCAGTTAGACCTATGTATCTGGTAAGTAGCACATCAGTCACAACATGTGATGTATATACTTGGGGGGGGTGAAAGAACTGGGCACACAGACCTGGCCACACAGGTTTACACCTAATGTGCCTTAGATCACCATGTCTCTGCAGTGGTATGGCATGAATCATATGGCACAGCTAAGGCCACAGTCACCTGTAAATGAAATATTCATAACCTCCAAATACTCTTCCCTCTGCATGCCAATATCTGAGTGCAATGGCCATTTGTTGATGCACCTTTCCAAGCAGTACTGGCAATTGCATACACACACACACACACACACACACACACACACACACACACACACACACACACACACACACACACACACACACACACACACACCGCCTGGAGTGAGATTAGAACCTCTTCCTATCTAGTGTTATACACTATAGCTCACAATACTTATTGCACACACCACAGCTTAAATCTGATGCTAAACTGTCAACTGGTAGTCTTAAGCTGGATGACATTATCAGGCCTTGTAGAAGAGGGCAATTTGGAAGCCAGCGTCAAGTTACAGGGCCAGCAAGTGCATGACCATTGCAGATGGATAGCCCATGAGGGCATATCAGCTGTTCTGCAGGGGGATACACACACATGCACACCAAGTAGCCTGGAGTGAGATCAGAATCCCTATATATCTAGTCTTATACACTATAGCTCACAGTACTTATCACACGTGCCACAGCTTCAGTCTAATACTACACTGTCAGCTGGTAGTCCTAAGGTGGATGGCATCAGCAGGCCTTGTAGAAGAGGGCAGTTTGAAAGAAAGCAGCAAGTTACAGGGCCAAAAAGTATGTAACCATTGCAGGTGGATAGCCCATGAGGACGTTAGTTGTTTTGCAGGGGGATACACACACACACACACACACACACACACACACACACACACACACACACACACACACACACACACACACCAAGTGGCCTGGAGTGAGATTAGAACCCCTACCTATCTAGTTTTATACACTACAGATCACAGTACTTATCACATGCATTACATCAGATATCTGTTGTATATATGATTGCATGCATAGTACGTGTGCATTACACAAACTAGGCTTGTATTGAACAGAATGTATGGCCTGCAGAGTGATATTGCTTTGTACTATTATCTGCATCTAGTATCTTAGCAATGAGATAACTGTTATTATCCTAGCTATGCATATACAGTTACCAGCATGGCCATATGTGGCTGCTTGCACTTAGATAGGCAAACCTGTGGGCAGGAACAATGTGGCCTGTCCGTGTGTGCATTGGCAACATTATACATTACACTACCTGATCATCTGTGTCTGTCTATGTGGTGACATCCAGCAGGCACAGGTGTCTGTAGGTAAGTGGAATATGTACTGTTGCACCCTTAGTTTGGATCCTTTGAGCAACAGTATGAATGTGTGATACTGCAAATGTACTCACCATTATTAGGGTATGGAGGACAATACAGACATCCGCACACATATTTATGTATATAACAGGAATGTATTTATAAATGTAGCTGTATTTGTGCATGATATGTATATGTGTATATCAGTATAGATCTGTTTGACACTATATAGAAATAAATATGCTATGTATGTGAGAGAGATAGTGATAGACAGATATGCTTATGTGTATGTCTGTATGTATAGACATATCTTTACATAACAGGTCATTTTGATGAAGACACAAAAGAATTGCACTCATTGTAACTAAGTGTATGGGCATGCCCAGTGGGACTTCCATGCTTATAAAGTGACTCCAGGCCACACCTACCTCTACTCCAGTCTGGGATTTTGTGTGTTGCAGACAATGACATCTGTCCCTGCTTCCAGAATACTGCACTTCATTCAAAATGTCCACAACATTCCCCAGCTGTCTGCTGTACTTAATATGTGACTGAGGTTCATAATGTTACACAACACACAGACTGACAGTCTGTGAAAACACCAAAATAATAATGCCTCACATGCAAAAGATGTGACTACTTCAAGACTAGAACCACCACCGTTACCCATGCTAGCTTCCCTAATCCACTGAGCAACAGAGGCTGTCAGACAGAGAGGAGTCATTTATCACACAACCAACAGCATAAATATGTATGTTGTTATTCCTGCATTACATGTGACATACAATATATGATCAAGTTGTAAGTTACAGCCCTGAGATTGCCTGGTCTGCTGATATGCTATTGTTGACTTACTGTTAAAGCAGTTATATGAGAACACTGCTGTACTGGGGGTGGGGGGTACAACAGCACATGATCTGCTGCGATAGACACTTGTCCAGATATCATTTGACCCCACTGTTTAACATCTCCCTTGACTGATATAGTGAATATTCCAACCATGAGGCCTAGTGATTATTAGGGAGCAAATACTATATCGGGTATCTGTAGTCCCATACATATGATACCATATTATAGTAATCCTTACAAGTAATGTGTACGTTAGAGACTTACCTTGCAAATGCAGCAGTTGACAGAACTGTAGCTCAGGGCTGGCTCTGTGTGACGCAAGCAGTACACAGTCAATACATGGATAGGTGCAGGTTGTGTGGGTTGCCTGGCATCAACAATTTTAATATATGTATGTGTGAAGGAATAAGGTGTCAGTCCCTAGGGCTCTAGGTTGTCAGTGAATGTGCTATGCTTTGTCTCTTAGCCAAAGCCAGGACATACTGGGCATACCTACATCTGCCTACAGGGGCATCATTAGGGGGTTCCTCCTCCAAGTCCTCCTGTGACTGTGGCTGTGGTGACCTAGGCACTGGTGGGGGGGCTGCATATTCCTTCTCATTGCTGATCCTGCTGCAGCTGTTTCTGCAGGATCATATTGAGTAGCATGGCAAATACTGTGAACATATGTGCACGTGTGGCTGGAGAGTACTGTAGGGTTCCACCAGATACATTGAGGCACCAAAACCATGACATCAGAAATACATGCTCTGTGATTTTCCTAGTTTGTGCATGTGTGTGCATTTCTGACGGGTGCCATCATCCATAGCGCATAGCTAGCATCTACCAGTAAATGGCCGTGAGAGATGTAAACATCTGGTGCAGCTGTGATGCATGTCAGATATAGGAGTTATGATAATTGTCAGCCTGCCAGCACACACACATTCATGTAATCCCCTGGGCATTGCATATGACCTGGCAGTTGATGAAGTGGTACCCCTTGTAGTTGACGTAGATTATACCCTCCTCACCTGGTGGTGACTTGATGTGTACATGAGTACAATCTATGGCACACAGCACCTCAGGGTAGTGTGCTACATGGTAGAAATGTTGCATATTGCTGATCCTCCCCTCAGGGGAGAGGGGAAAAGAAATGTGCTCCCTGGCATGTGGTAGCATGGCATCCAAGAACTGGTGGAGTATCATGGATGCTGATGCCTGTGAGACCCCCATCATGTCCCCAGTTGGTCTTTGAAAGTATCTTTACCTAGTATCCCAAGGGCTACACATACCTTTGTTTCTACTGTGATGGGTTACCCTCTGTTGTCTCTGGGTCTGAGTTGAAGGTGGCATAGCTCAGTGAGTTCTTGTAGTATGTCCTTGTCCACCCTGTAGCAGTCTATGATCTCCAGCTCATGTAGCTCCTGGAAGGTTACCCTGGGCCTGAACAGTCTTCCCCTTCTCTGTCTAGGCCTATTGTCAACAGCAGCAGCAGCACTGACTTCAGCATCTAGCACATACAGATTTAGGAGACTTGTAGCAGTTAATAGCAATCTTTCAGGTAAAATTCCCAAGTCTGTACTCCAACGGTGCAGAGTATGGGGGAGAAAATCAGATTGTAGGGTGCATGTATAATTTATAGTGCCTGCTGTATGTGATGACTGTGGGATTAGCTACCTATCATACATTCCACCTGCCTAGTATATCTTTAACATTATTTAATGGCCTCTAGTTTAAGTTAAACAAGGGTCAAATCTAATTAATATGTCATTGGCTTTTAGATGCACTCAGTATTGTGGCCCTCCATGCAAACGTGCGCCCCATATGTAAACAAAGCTTAGCATTAGTGTACAATTCCCCCAGACTTGCACTTCTCTGCATTGCGGCACACCTTGCAAACACATGGAAGCACGTGCCCCTTAGCTAAACAAAGCTTAGAAATTAGTGCACACACACCCCTGAAAGGACATATGCAGCATGGCAGCATGCCATGCAAACAGGCACAGCTAAGCTGAAATAAACTTAGAACTAATTGGACACCCCCTCACCTGATGTCAGCTACCTCCTCAGTAAACACCAATATGGTTCTCTGCCTACACGAAGGAGATATGCAGATGCAATTACCCCTTTATACTAGTCAGTAACACCACCTCATTTGCATAGGGATCTGTGCTCACAGCCTGGAAACTACATGCTTCATGGCCCTACAATGCTAGCAACAGCACCAATGCAGCATTGTAGATACTCCACACAAGGTCCTGTATTACATTTCTGTTAGATAATATTAATTTTATTTTTTCCAAGTTTTTTTTATAAAGCATGTTTTCCACACTGCAGCAGGCTGAGCAAACATGCCTAGATTATTAAAAAAATAAAATTAATTTAACCTATTTCCTTTAATTTTTCAGACACACACAGGAGGATAGTTTTACTCATCTCTGTGTGTTATGCCATTTCTGTCCATTTATCTACATTTTAGAATCCCTTTTGTCTTTCTACATTCTTGTACACAAATTTTTCCATGTACACTACAGACACTGACACCAGGTCTGAAGAGCTGCCAATCTGCTTGCTGGATCACTCTACCTGACTCATTTGCATGAGATGCATGTACTTATGAAGTGATTTGCATGCCATAGAACTTCCTGTGTTGGGGAATGCATGCGTGCCACTCAGCAGTGCTTACTGAATGTAAATCCTGCTTACTTTCATGTAAGCAGTGAGGTGTGATGCCTACACAGTAAAAAAAATGTGTGGGCTTTATTACATTCCCCCATTATGTACCCGAATCAAACACAATAATAATGTATACTTTATAAACATTGCAAATACTGTATCACATTTACTTACTGACTGTATAATCTTTGATTAAAAGTCTAACTTTAAAATGATGCAATGAGCGTACTAATTGTCACCCACATAACATGTAGAGCAACTATAAAAAAATCTACCCACTATTCTGGCTTTTGACATCTTACAAATTGTAGGTATAGTAACTTAGTTCCTTAAGCCACTTTCAATCTTCTATTGAGTTTATCATATCTTTTTGTTACTGTATGTGCAGACAACTTGTATATATCTCTAGCAATGCTATACTTGTCATGTTCTGCATGTTAGATAAAACAAAACTTTACAAGGGTTAAAATAAATACCCCTATATGTGTTAAAAATCAGCATTTTACATAAACATGTGGCTTTTGTATTTTTCCAAACATTTTCAAATCCACTTACATGGGATGAATTTCATCCAAGAGAACCAGATAACTATATATTAAAATTATGCTCTCATTTTGAACCTCACTTTGTGTTGATCAGTCATACATTCTTTATCTGTGCAGTATATCAGTCTGAATACAGTCCACTCCAACAGCTATGCATAATTACTTATGAAAGTCCCTCTCTTTCCACTGCTGAGGTGTTGTATCTCTTCTGAAGTGTGGGGATGCCCCACTATGTTCAAGTTTCTGTAAACCGCCATTGCCCAGTGGTATTCTTCCTTTGTATCTGGGTCTGATTTCTTTTCTTCTCTCCACTGTTGTTTATGTAAGTTTCATCCTTGTAACCTAACTATTTGATATACGCAGACAGTATTCACAGTGACATCCATTTTGTTGAATCTAGGAGAAGTGCCTGACCACTGGTTAGTGGTATTCATCCTTCACATCTGAGTCTGATTTCATTTCTTCCCTCCACTGTTGTTTATATTAGTTTCATCCTTGACTCCTAACAATTAAAACAAAAAAGAAATCTGTGCAGTAATGACCGCACAGACCAGAAGAGCACTGGACTGCATTCAGGCTGCTATGGAGGACTTAGCTGCCATGGAGAAAATTCCCCAGTTACTACATGGTTGTGGGTAGAGAATAAGGCTTGAACCCTGTACCTTGGGCCCAAGTGGTAACCACCATTTGCAAAACATTTGCAGATTGTTGCCTCATATTTGTTCTGTTCTGTTCCTCATAAAATCTGTGGTTTCTGTATTTTTGTTTCTTAACACATTGTTGCCTGACAGTTATAGGTTGTCTGGTTTGATTCTTGGATGGGGTGCCTTCTGCATGTCCTCCCTGTGTTTGTGTGGGTTTGCTCTGGTGTCCTCGATGTGTGTGGGTTTGTTCTGGTGTCCTCGATGGATATTTGTCCCTATTTGTTGGACTGTATTCCCCCATTATTGGCTCCATCCAGGTTTTTTGGGCCAAGAGTGAGAGCTATGGTGATAACTGAACTCACTGAATATGTTTGGGGGCTGTATTCCCCCATTATTGGCTTTGTTCAGGTGTTTTGTGCTAAAATGTTGACAGCTATGGTGAGAACTGAATTCACTAAATGGTAGCCATTTAAGTTTCAGTCTTCATTTCTTTCATAAAACAGATGATTTGGCATAGTGGTATATTGCTCTGATTGTTTTGCACAGGGTCCTGGGTTCAATACTTGACAATGAAATGTATGGTGGTAATAGCATTTTATTCTAACAACTTTCCAACATTACACAAACAATGTTTAAAATGTGCCCCTGTTTTTTGGTCTTTTTGTACCCCCCTCCAAATTTTGGATTTTTCCAGATGTCTTGTGCTGCAAAGTTCAGAGATGCAGCTGAGTGTCAAGTAGATTTTCCAAGACACTGAGAGCTGCAGGGGAACAAAAGTTTAGTGCTGCTTATGCCAAGTCTGCTTGCATTGTTAATAGCACAGTAGGTAGTGTATTCACCTTTGATGTAAAAGGTTGTGGGTTCTACTCCCACAGTAGGTAGATGCATTGCTGATACTGTATTGTAAAGGGGGTGGATGCTGCAGTCCTTTTTGGTGAAGATACCTAGTAACTATGAACCTGTTATCAGTTTGCCATCCATTCCCTATTGCAATATTACTAGCTTAGCGTTTTTTTTTTAATGTAACTTAGGCAATTTATTCCTCAAGGGTGACAGGCACTTTATTTGTAGATGAAACAATGAAATATAAAGTTGTTTGCTAGCAGCAACCTCTTCATTAGTTACAGATTTCTTTAATGTGGAATTATTTAGATGACTTTTACTTCTTCAGAAATTGTGCATATTTACTGATACTGGTGGACTGTATGATATTAATGTTCTGAATTGGGCAATTTTGTCATTATTGGTGCATGCATTTTGTTTCATTGTTTAGTGGAAAAATGTTCAAAACAAATTTAAAACACACTCTAACAACTGTATTATATTGTACAAGGAATATAATTTAATACAATCAGGGAGGTGTATCAAAGACCACGTGTATGTTTCATGTGCAAGGGCCTATGATTTGAAAACAGCCCAAAGTTAATCTTTTTCAATGCTGTTTCAATGAATGTGAGTTTAATGCTAAGTCTGTTTTTATTGTGAGATTGCATTGCTTTATTTAGCAGATGTGTTGTGTTTGTACTGTAAAATGCAAAATAAAACTTTCAAATGAAGTCCAAATCATTGTAGAATTAAAGCTGTATGCACATTAGTGTTTATGATAAATGGGGTAAAATAGCCAAGTAATGGTTCACTGGAATGGCTGCAGGGGGGGAGTCTTCATTCAACCATGATTTTGTGAGGTGAATAGATTTTTGTTTCTTATTTCTGGTTTGTTCCTCATAAAATGTGTGGTTTTCTGGCAAATAATTTAGGAATTAAGTCACTAAATAATGACACTGAGTTTCAGACTTCATAACTTTCAGAAAAATGCATGCTAAAGCAAGACCTGTTATTCTATCAATTGTCTCAGTTTATACAACAGTTTATAGTACTGTTTATATGTTCCCCCAGTATATTTGGCCTTGTCCAGATTTTCTGCATTAACATTGATTTATAGAATTAGGCATATCCAAACCTCTCAACTGTCCCCGATTTTGGCTCAAAATGTTGCTCTTCCCCTAATAATCCCACCGCAAAATGGCAATTTTGGAAGAAAACATGGAGGGCTTACAATTAAGAAATAACTATAACAATCAGAGTTATAGATTACTTTTATTTCAGAAATGCATGTAGATTATTTTATTTTGTCAGCTGCTCAAGTTAGCAGTACTAATATTTAAAATGTGTCCCTTCTTTGACAAGTTCGCAGCTGTATTGTGTGGCTATTTTATATTTTATTATCACATTTTTGGTCCATTTTTATAAAATTGTGTTTTTTTGGCAAATTAGTCTCAAATCATTAAAGACGAGAGTTAGACAATAATGACAGATGTTTGAGTTTCAGATTTCGTACCTTTCAGAAAATTTATACTAATGCAAGACCTACTATTCTATTATCTTTCTAAGTTTATAAGAGCACTATTTAAAAATGTTCCTTATTTTTGAGCCTTTGTCCCACTTTTATGTATGGCTTTGTCCATATTTCTTGTTCTGAGGTTGAAAGGTATGACAAATGTGTCAGGGCCATCGCATTCAGCCAGAGACATTTCAAATTGTGACATACTTGTTGCACCCCACTCCCCCATGTAGTGACTCTGGATGTGTCCAAGCAAGGCAAGGAGCAGTTATGCAGTGTAAATGTGCAGAGTATCTCCCCATCCAAGGTAGACACAAGTACTACTTTTTATTCTGTCCTAGATTTTGCAGAATGTTCTGGTTTCTGTCATATTTTTATACTGTTGATTTATGCTTATTATTAGTCAGAAAGTGCCTGTTGCTCTGTGTTTAAGTAGCAATGCTTTAATGACCATCAGGTAAGCTTGTCTGAGATTGTAAGATGCAAGTAAGCTTTAATAAGCATACTGTTAAAGAACTGCCAACATTGAAAGCCTTTCCACTGTTGCCATGCAGAGAATACTTACATAACTAGATAATGTATAAGCCTTGGGTATTGAAATGCATATGACAGTATTTGTAATAAAGGACAGGATTACATTATTTTAAGAAGCTCATTACATTTGTTGGAGACTCAGTCATCTTTGCAGGCTTTACCTGTAAACCAAACAGAATGCCAGTCTATCATGTGTGGTCCATTACCTGTACAGTAATCCTTTAAGCAATGTATCTTGAGCTTGTTTCTTGTTTGCTTTTCATTTTTTACTTTGATCATGTTTTCCCCATGAAACAAGTAGATAATTGTCAGGCAGCAGGTCTTTTTTGGATAAGAAACATTTTTACAAGTGGGGCTATCACAGAGATTGTTACTTTTAGCATGTTACTTGGTACTTTAATAAAGCTGAATATAAATTATAATTAGAACTGCAGTGCAAAGAGAAGTAGTTTGAGTTGAGTGCTGCTTGTTTTTCTTATACTTGATTTTGACTGGCATTCCAGTAATGTATTTAAAAAGTAATTTATTTTACAACCATTTTGTTTCCATCTAGATATTAAGTAAGCTGTCATGCAGCCAATGCATTGAAATATTTTTTTTTTCTTCTACACATCATTTTGTCTTGACTGGACTCTTATAATGGTTAGTTTTGTGGTTTTGAGCAAAGCTCCTCCCCTTTCTAGTTGGCAGCACCCCTTCCCATTGACCCTACCCATTCAGCTGTCTCCTGCAGTCCCTCTTTGATTTGAAGTCACCAGCCGCCACTGCTCCTAACTATTTGATATACACTGACAGTACTCACTCTTGACCTCCATTTTGTTTCATCTAGGACAGGTGCTTGACCATTGGTTAGTGGTACTCATCCTTTACATCTGAGTCTGATTGCTTTTGATTATTTCCTCGATTTTGCAGTCTTTGAGTCTTCAGGCTAACATTTCCTATATGCAGTCTGTCCCTAGTCTCATTTTCTTCTCCTGCATTCTGTGGTGTCTGTTTCTTTCCTGGGGGGGGGGTTCTCTATATTGTCTGTGATTTCTCTACTATTTTCCTCCTGCCTGGCATAATTCCATGTAGATTGGCCATTTGATATCATTTTTCTTCTTCTAGATTTATTTGCTTCCCACTTAATTTCATTAAATATTATATATTCCAGACCCCTCCATAAAGTTTTGTCTCTTTCTTTTTTTTCTTCATTATAAAACTGCCATGCATTTGTTGACACATTGTGTCTTCTTATTTTGGCTGAGATTAAAAACCATCATTATGGCAGGATAAAAACAATTGCTGGGAAACCTATTTCTGTTAGTTTTTTCTTCAGATATTCTGCCTCCTTTCAATGCTGATATAAGTTTGCTGAGTAGTCTTCTGTGAATTTGATACAATTTTGTTGTTGTAAGAGACCCCTCTTTTTTGTGCTATGTCTAAAAATTCCCTCGCTTGTTGGAAATGAAGTGACCACCACAAACATGTGCCAGGGTTTGCTCTTCTTTGTTTTTCTCTTTCTAGCTCAAGGAATCCACTCTGTTCTAAAGGTAAAGTTTGGTGGCATTTCTCTCTCCTGTCTGACTATGTTTTCTACACATTCTGTCAATTCTTGAACATTTACAAACTTTGGAATGTCAGTAATTCACACATTATACCTCTGACTTCTATTTTTCCAAATTGTCCACTTTCATTTGTAACAATTGCACCTTCTTCTCTAATGCTTGCCATTTGACTATTTCCACTATTGTTTCTTATTTCCTCTGCTTAGTTTCTTCCAGGGCAACAGCTATTTGTCCTTACTTGCTTTGAAGTGAATTTTGAGTATGCATTATAGTCAAACAGTACGGCTCCATGTTGTGCACAATCACAGAAAGGTGCACCAACAACAGTATTATCTTCTGTTTGGAATTAACTACCTTAATTCAAGTAAGTAACATGCTTTGCAGTTACTGTGATACTCCTGTGATTTCAGCTGCCTTGTTTCTGTATATGTTATGCATTTATTTTTGCTGATTTACTGAGTGGAAGGAGGTGGGTGGGCAAACTAAGTTGCTGTTTTCACCCACACCAAGCCACACTCCGAATGTTATGATTATAAGGCAGTTTGTTGTAGTCATGCAGACTGTATCCAGAGAGAGAAAGAGAGACAGAAAGAAAGTGATACGTGTGCGTGTGTGTGTGTGTGTGTGTGTGTGTGTGTGTGTGTGTGTGTGTGTGTGTGTGTGTGAGTGTGTGTATTTTTATCCCTGTCTGTTTATCTATCTATCTATCTATCTATCTATCTATCTATCTATCTATCTATCTATCTTTGTGTGTGATTGTACATTATATAGACCATTTTGAAGATCGCAATGCAAAGTCATTTTACTGTTATTTGAATTATGCTGACTGCAAGTTAGTCTGTGTTATATCTGCTGTTGTTAAAATGAATATTGGCATAATTTCATTTAAATAAGACACAAGAAAATGAAAATAAAGGATACCTAAGGACTTAATAGAAATGAGTTACATTTGTATTATGGCTATCTAAGTAAAGTGGTAATATTTACTCTTTTAAATTTCAGATATTGCAGTCAAGTTTAGCAGTACAAGGGTAGGGGGCAATATAATTTCTTTAGAGGAGATAAGATAATATGATTGTATAACTATTCTAAATGTTTCTGAGTCACATGGCTAGAATGCAAATTTATGTTTTTATCTTTTTAATAAATAATTCCCAGTAATTAATTTATTAGCTTTACTAACAGTTTAGTATATAAATGAGTTGTTAGGTGTATTCTGTTTAATCTGATAAGGGGAAAATGCACAAAAGCTTATACTTTTTCTGTTTGCCACAAGTTCTATGCTTTTAATAGTAAAACAGCCTGCATGTTCCCTGAGATGACATTATTTATTTTCTTTGATTAGACCCCCAGCCTCCATAAGGCAAGGTGTGATAAAGTCATACCTCTGAACTGTCCAGATAGTCATAGATTTTTGAGTCATATTTTTTGGTGTTTTCAGCATAAAATTGATGATTTCCTGGGAAACTGGTGAGGATTCAAATCACTATAAATCAAGACATACATTTAAGTTTTAGACTTCTTATACTTTAAAAAAATGCATGTTGACACAAAACTTGTTATTCTACCAACTTTCTAAGTTTATAAGAGCAATATTTAAAATCTGTCCCTATTTTTTGGCCCTTGTTCCCTCATTGTTTTAGGCCTTGTTCAGGTTTCTTGTACTAAGAGGTTGAGAGCTGTGGATGAGGTGTAGTGCTAACATTAGAAAGCCTTATGAGGAGGACAAGATGAAAGCTGAATGGTACTTTATTCAACAGCAATTTCTCAATCTCGAATGAATGAAGAATGGGAAGGTGTACAGAACAAACTATATCTGACAATTTCTAAGGATGGTCCAGGAGAAAGCAGACTCCAGATTTCTGTTTATTTTTATAATTTAACATAAATTATGTATAGTCAGTAGACGCATTCTTTATGTTCAATGTACAGTGAGTAAAAGAGGATATTTTAGTCCTGGGGCATAATCTACATTCTTAATTAGGATAACAGTTCAGAAATGAACTCAAGACTTGAAAGTAGTAAGCCAGAATCTTGGAAATAATGTGTTTTACAACACTGTGGATAGCAATAATTTGCAGCATCACACACTAGCAAAAATATTTATGTTTTAGCTGATTATTTAACACAACAGAAAAGGAAGGTTTCACTGAACTTAATAACTAGTGATGAATTAAAAAATGAATAAAACAGGATGACAATTGTAGAGGGATGACAGCAAATTGCGTCTGAAGAATCCAGGATGAATGAGAAAAACAGGTCAACTGTTCTCTTAACTTTGTGAGAAACAATGGGACAGGGAGAGCACAAACACTTGACAGTTACTGTTTTTATGAAAAAAGAATACAAACTTGTAGCTGTTAATGGGTTTTGATCAATGATACCTAAATGTTCACAAGCCCTCCTAAAGGTTGTGACATCAGAAATTTGGAAGAAATCCTGTTCCTGTGATAGGATGCTTGGGAGCTGTATGAAAGCCATAGTAGCAGATCTTTTAAGAGACCAGTTATGCAAATTCAGAATGCATACACCATGTTATGAAACATATGTGCAGGAGAAACAGAACTGAAAATAAACCATTCAGCTCTATATATATATATATACATATATATATATATATATATATATATATATATATATATATACACATATATATATATATATATACACATATATACATATATATATATATATATATATATATATATATATATATATATATATATATATATATTGCTTTATTTCTTATTTCTTCTTCTTTTTTTCATTGCAGTTCATCATTTCTGGATCCTTGAGTGTAGCTGCTGAAAAACATAACAGCATCTGCTTGGTGAGTAGTATGTTCTCCACTCCTTACTTTTTCTTCTTTGCAGAACTATGCATTTAATTCGCTGTCATCTGTTTTTATTTGTATGTGGAACATTTTTACACTTTGAATGCTTTCATGGCACAAAATAAATTTCAACTAGAATCTGTAAGACATTTACTGCATTCCTCCTTCTAGACTAGAATATTATCACCCAGGTGCATCAAAGCCTATGTATATTCTGCCTGTCCCTCACCAAGACTGTTGCCAGATAATCCCTAAGACTCAGCAAACTCTGCACATGCCTACATCGAAGTACAAACAATTACACATTCCTTCTAAAATACCCCTCAAAATGGTCTATATATTGGCATAACATCTTTCAAGCAAAGGCAAACTAGAATTGCAGCTTCAAAGGAATGCACTTATAGCCATTGAAAACCCAAATGAACTTGACACCATTAAGTGTCCAAAGGCAATTCCAAAAAGCATAAGTATAAAAATATTTTAAGTGCCTTCACCTTTAGCCTTTAGCAGGATCATGTCAAGCATTTCTGACATTACTCATCCTCTTTTAAAGAGAACTTTTATTGGCACATCATCATTTGAACAAGCTTCTCCATGCATTTTAATTATCCAAATGTTTTCCTAAATGTGCAAATGGGCAGTACATTGGTCAGATATCTAGAGGTGAACTCTGAGCTGAGATACTAGATGACTAGTGGTTTCTGAGCTTCCCAAAGGCCATAAGTTGCCTGTTTTTTTTTTTTTTTGCTTGCTTATACTATTTACTACAGTCTTTATTGTGTTCTGCTTATTTAATACTATGTATTTTAATACTGTGAGATGGGGCACCATGGTGGTGCAGTGGTTAGCGTTGTCACCTCACAGCAAGAAGTTCTCTGGTTTGACGCTGGAGTGCCTTTTGTGTGGAGTCTGCATGTCCTCCCTGTGGTCACGTGGGTTTCCTCTGGGTGCTCCAGTTTCCTCCCACATCCCAAAGACATGCAGTAGGTGGATTGGACACTCTAAATTGGCCCTAGGTGTGAGTGTGTGTATGCCTTCTGTGGAAAGTTGGGCGCTGGGCTGGCAACTCGACACCGTAAAACTCCACTGCCAATCATGAGCGGACAGATGATCCACTGTGGCGACTCCTAACTGGGAAAAGCTGAAAGATGAAGATTTTAATACTGTGAGATAAACTGCATTGTTTGTACTGCATTTGTCTGCCTTACTGTGCATGTTAAATCATATTTTGTTGCTGTTTTCACTGCTTGCAAAGCTTTTTTGCTATTTTCACTGTTTGCAAAGTAATTGTTGCTACTTTTCACTGTTTGCAAATCATCTGCTTGGTTTGTTCTGTTTTCCCGCCAAACAGTGTTTTAAATAACTGATTTGTTTGCTGTTTAAAACATTTTTAGTATCTCACTGCTGTTTTTCTTCTAAAACTTTTTTTAGTGTTTACCATCTAAATTAGTGTAGCTAGTAGCTGTAGCATAGTCCAGATACAGGTTTGCTGCACCTGGGTCTGTTTGTACTGGCTGTTGTCTTCTGAGCACATTTTCCAAGCCATCTTTGATTGGAAGAGACCCTTCTGCACTCTTGTGAGAGAACTGTGCTGATTGGAACCAATCTGGTGAAGGATTATTGGTATAAGTCTTGCAGTAAGCACTCTCCTTGGTTCTTTTGAGTTTTTATTTTTTTTTTTTAAGTTTTTAGCTTCTGGTATTTAAGCTCCACATTTGAGCATCTTGCAGCACTGCACACTGCCACCTTATTGTGCACCATAGCTGGACAGATCATTTTGACAATTTTCCCTTAGGTACAGCTGTAGTACATTAGTGTAGTCCTCATCTTTAATACATCTCTGGTCAAAGAAGTATTGCTAGTGAACTGTGACCTATTAAACCACGAGCCAAACACCCCACCAGAAATACCTATCTACAGTGCACGCTCCAGATCAGTCCTGAAAGGACCCCTTTTGTGATAACAGTTCTTCAAACCTAGCATAATGGACAGCTGAAGTACCCTTGTTTCTCCTGCCAGCCTTGCTTACTTGGGTCTCCTCAGGCAGTGTAGCAACTGCTTCATGTACACTGACAACCCCCTGCTAATAACCTACTCTAGTACAGAGTGCAAGAGAAGTATCTACATCAAGAATCTTGAATCCCTGCTCTCTTGCACTTGTAGCAGTAACACTGAAGAGGTTGTCGACTCACCCACCACTACTCATGCACATAGTACCACTACTCATACACATAGTACGCACCCAACACATAAATCAACATGCATGGAGGTTCTCTCAAAAATCCTACCCAAATACCAGAAACCTCCAAAACAAAAGACTGCAATCAACTAACACAGTTGCCACAGCACCCAAGGCACATAGCGACACCACTGTCTCACCCTTAAGGCATAAGACTCAAAAAAAATTTTTTTTTGTCATTGGAGACTCCATAGTGAGACACATGGAAGTCCCACTCACCAGGTTAGACAAGCAGAAAGTCACAGTCAGCTGTGTGTCCCAGGCAGGTATGTACCTCGCCAAGAGCAGCATATTATCCTCACCTAGAATGATACCACAGTATAATCAAAAATTATTGATTTCAGTAATTGTCTTATCTTTTGGTGTTAATCAAAGGGGATCCAGTTTTGTCAGCCTAGGGTGACATGGTCAGCATACCTCACTGCTTTGCCAGAGATGGTTTGCACCTGGCACCATTAGGCTTTTGGCTGCTGGTGAAAGTTCTTGCCTCCCCCACAGTGCCTTTTTTTAGGCAAGGTCTTAAAAACAAAATTGCCATTGTGAATATTGCCAACCATAGCAAAGTAAGGGTTATGCTGCTAGACACTAGGAAATTAAACCAAAAACTATACATCCTGGATGCACTTCTATCATTGAAGGATGTATATGTCTGTGCAGGCACAGAAACCTGGTTCAAGACCTCAGAAAGTAACCCAGCTATGCAAGGCTATAATGCCTTCCACACCTTCAGACCACAAAATGAATGTGTGAGAACCAAAGGAGGCAGTGTTTCTATCTAAATTAGGGATTTAGTTAGACTGGACAACTCCATGGAGCTACTCCAAGTTCAGATTACTGTGGGTAAGACCCCCTTCAAGTCATAGCTAGTTATAGATCCCCCTCCATGGATCATGACACACATGAAGCCTACTTGACCAAACTGGGGTCAATCCAAATATTGCCAAACACTCTAGTCATGGAGGATACACTAAAAATAAAGTGCACTATACCAAGAGCTTAGATAAAGCCCATCTTTATTAAATGTGCCGATATTAAGCCCTTTCGTCCCTACATCCTGGGACTTCATCAGAATACATATAAACATTCATATCCACAGCTTAAATATCCCTCTTTGACTTACAACAGGCCCACATCAAGCCAATCATTTTCCTTAAATCCATTTTGCTACCACCCATATACAAGAATGTGGGTGGGGAAACAAGACCAAGCAGGGGAGACAGAAATTGTACACAGATAAAACAATCAGAATTAAAAAAGGGTATAGATGCTGAACACTGTTTACCCGGCATAATAAAGACAATAACTCTACATGAATAAAAGTATTAACTCTACATGAATAACAGTATATAAATATTATGTTTTATATACATGTTTTTATAATCTATTAGCTCTTTCAGGTAATACAGGAAGAATGGAAATGGCATCATTTAAACCCAGGGGAAACATAGCAGCCAGTCTTAATTGCCACTGAGTTTCCCTCTTTCTTAAAATATTTTTCCAGTCACCTCCCCTCAGTTTAACCTTGATGCCATCCAAAATGTAAAATACAAGTTTAGTAAAACTTTTACAGACCAAAGAGTGTTTATATAAGGCACTGTTCTGTTTTCCATTTTTTTATGTTGTTCGAATGCTCATAAATTCTATTTCTCAGGGCATGCTTGGTTTTGCCCACATAGAAACAACCACATATTTCACTGTGGATTCCAAAACTGAAGAAAAACAAACTGTCAAAAAACAAACCAAAAGGTTCCGAACCAGCAGGTGTAAAACTCCAAAGGTTTATTAGAAAATGTAAAAGTAAAGCGCTTTTCATCTCCCTTAGTAGGAAGACTTCTTCAGACAAAGGAAAAAATCATCAAACACAATTTAAAACAATTATATTTGGTTGCAAGCATTACTTCATTTTATTTTCTTTTTAATCACAAGATTCTGTATGAGTTTTGTTTTACCCTATGAAAAGTTGTTTGCTAAAATGTATTTTAAGGGAAACAAACAGTATTTACACTTGATTAGGTTCATGAATCTTCACTAAGACATTCTTGGTTACTTTTATCAAGTTCATGTTTCTTTTTTGAAAACTTTTTTATGTTTGACACCTTGTCTACACTAAGTGGATATTTATTTATGCTTTTAATGTAATACAACTTTAAATGTGAAGGTATGTCAGTGGGTTCAATTAAGGCAGCTGTTTGTAATTTTGTAGCACACACCCCTTTTTTTTGGGTTTTAAATTGTGTTTGATGATTTTTTCCTTTGTCTGAAGAAGTCTTCCTACTAAGGGAGACAAAAAGCGCTTTACTTTTACATTTTCTAATAAACCTTTGGAGTTTTACACCTGCTGGTTCGGAACCTTTTGGTTTGTTTTTTGACATATTTCACTGTGGGCCAGGTACACTACCTTACTAGTAGCACAATTCCCTCTCTGAAAAATAACCCTACTCCTTATTCCATTCTCCAGAGTTATATCCACTTTTTTATTAATGTATGTGCACTGATTAGAAGTCCCACAACATCTAGTACCCTTCCTAGAATCTCCCGCTAAATTGGTTTTAACCTCCAAAAGTCTTTTAAAATTTGCACCAGTTTTATTAATAAAGAGCAGTCTCTCACTCAATATTTCATAAATTTCCAAATTTACCTTAAAAATATTCCAATTCTTAATAAATACATAGGTTCATAGGTTCATAGGTAGGTACTAGGGTATCAGCCCTAGGGACTATATAAGCCTAGCTAAAAAGTTCCCTGGCTTTTGTCACCCAAGAAAGTTATTTTCCTGCACCTCTGTCGAGCAGAGCCACAGAGGTAATCCCCGAGTTGATCAGTTTTGATTTCTCTCAAAAACTAGTTATGTTGTAACACACAGGCCTTCTCAAACATAGTGGGGGTCTGTGATTTCCTGTTGTTATCATTTCCCAATCATATGGCAGCAAGGGCTTATATTGCTCCCCCCATTTATAATAAACTTTGTCAAGAATCTGCTCAACCAACTTTTTGGGTATCCCCTCTCACAAAACATCCCTCCTATTTTATCCTATTCACCTCTAACATCCTCATTATGGGAGGTCATTCAGGCGACCCGAATAGCTTGCCCCTTAATTATGCTCTTTTTAGGCTATTGGGTGATTACTAGTAAAATGTAAGTAGAAATTACGAAAAGTTTCCTTGCAATATATCTTAGATCTAAAACCATCACTGGAATGGGAAAGAAATGTATCCATATAGTTAATGCCAAATTTATCATAATTAAAGACAAATTCTAAAAACTGAGTAGTATTACTCAAATAGTGCACAAATTCCTGGATATCCTCTCCACCACCTTTCCACAGGATGAAGATGTCATCCAAAAATCTTGTGTAGGGTTGCACATGCATCCAATAGGGGCAGTTAAACAAATATCTATTCTCCCAACCAAGCAATACAATATTAGCACATACAGGGGCACATGCTGCCACCATAGCTACACCTTTCACCTGTTGGAAGAATTCCCCCTCGAAAAACAAAAAAAATATTTTCTAAAATCAAAGCCATAAGCTCACTCAAAAGAGTAGTCTGGATTTCAATTATAAAATCAACACCAAACCTCTCACGCAAAGCTTTGCACGGCCAACCAAACTATGAGACAACACAACGGCCAGCAAAATTTGTTCCAAAAAGCTTTAATAAGCTATACGAGTCACATAGGGATATATAAATCTACCCCAAGCTCCAAACCGGTTTCGGTATAACCTTCTTCAGTGGAGCACACAAAAATAGAAAAAAGAAATTTTTGTGTGCTCCACTGAAGAAGGTTATACCGAAACCGGTTTGGAGCTTGGGGTAGATTTATATATCCCTATGTGACTTGTATAGCTTATTAAAGCTTTTTGGAACAAATTTTGCTGGATTTCAATTATCCCAGCATCAACTGGGAAGCCTATTCTACCCCTAACTCATTAGTGCAAAAGTTCCTTGACTTTGTTAACTCAAATGCCCTGGAACAATTTTTTCAAACCCCATCAAGAGGAGCAAACATACTAGATCTGGTCCTCACTAACACGACAAACAGATGTAGCACTGCAACTGTTGGACCATCATTAGTCAGATCTGACCACAAATCAGTCCCCTTCGAACTGGCACTAACATCAGAACTCACAAAGGGCGATGTTAAACTAAAAAACTTCACCATAGTAAACTATACCCTCCTAGGGGAAGGTATAAATGCCTTTTAAGCCCCACCCCCAGCTAAAATTGGTAACTACACTAAAGCCCTGTATAATCACATGAATTAATGTATAGACTCAGTTGTTCCAGAGACAAGCCAGAACCCTAATTAAAAACAAGCCACCCTGGTGAACATCCAGCATCAACAAACTTACAAGTGCAAAACGTTGGTGTCTAAGAAAACTTAAGGTGAGGCCTGAACAATGGAAAAGCACCCTTCTCAGCCTCAACAAGCAAATAAGACAACATGTAAAATCTTCTATTGGTAACTTTGAGAAACATTTAGCAATCATAGCAAAGTATAACCATGAGGCCTTTCATAGCTACGCACATAGCCTAAAAGGTAGGATCCAAGCATGTGCTGAACTAGTGACTAACAGTATGACACACACTGATCTTGCAGTGATAGCAAACCTGCTAGTAGACAGACATGGTGAAAATGATACTCCCTTATCCCCTCCAAACTTATCACAAACCTTGCCCTCAATTTCCCCCCACCCTATATATCTGAAGAACAGGTCATTGAAGCCTTGCCTAAGGCAAAAAAGACAACCTTTGTGGGATCAGATGGCATCACAGTCAGTCTTCTAAACAAAAAAAAAAAAAAAACATGAACTAGCATCACCATTAAGTACCCTATTCAATCACAGCCTAACCAAAGGCTTTGTTCCTGTGGAAGGGAGAATAGCAACAGTTATTCCCCTCCACAAATTGGCTTAGCAACAGACCCAGGGAATTACAGACCCATAAGTCTGACCAGCCTCATCTGTAAAGCCATAGAACGTATCATCATGGACCTCATAAATAAAGACATAGGTGCCCTCCAAACCCTGGATCTGACCCAATTCAGCTTCATCAAGGGCAGATCTTGTTTGTTAAACTTGGTGGTTTTCTTTGAAAATGTGACCAGGGCCATTGATGAGGGCAATTCTGTGCACACAGCATACTACAACTTGGCAAAGGCCTTTGACACAATCTACACTCAGGCATTACTGACAAATTTAGCATACTGAATGTAAACCCTTTTGTTGTAAGATGGGTTGCCAACTGGCTCCCTAACTGGTCACACACTATCAAAGTGGGTAACTCCACATCCAGACCTTTGACCAGCGGGGTCAGTGCTGGGCCCCTATTGTTTGGTATATACTGCAGAAGTTCAGGCCAAAATTAGGGGGCTGTGGCTGACCAAGTTTGAGGATGACTGCAAAGTGGGTGCAATTATTGAATCCCCAAATCATATCAACATACTTCAGGAGGGTCTTATGTAGAGCAACAACTGTGCCATCATTCCCTTCAGTACAAAGAATGTCCCTTCACACCATCAAATTAATAACAATACCATATGTACCTACAAAGTGGTAAGAGATCTGGGATCACAAGTAGACTGTAACCTTAACTTTGACCACCATTTGTCTACTGTAGTAAGGAAGGATTTCTGCATAGCACACTTCATTAGCAAAGGCATCACCTCTAGTGCAAAGGTGGTTATAACCCCTAATACTTGTCACTAATCATGCCAATAATTGAGTATAACACCCCTTTCAGCATGTGCCATGCAAAGTACCTGCAGCAATTGGAGAGACCTCAGAGTTTTCTGACTAAGAAGATCAAGGGTCAACAACACATGCCTTACACAGACCAAGTAAAGTCCCTGTCTCTGTACTTACTATCATGTAGACTTCTTAGAGGAGGTGTATGCCTGGATTACAGAGCAATCTCCAACCCAAACCTAATGAATTTGCTGCACATCCATAAATTAAATAGGACTAGAGCTACCCATTCCTGGGACCTAAACATGGTGTGCAACTTGAATAGGACATGTTGGAGGGACAGATTTCTCTTCCTGCGACTACCACATCTTTGGAATAGGCTGCCAATTCATGTGAAGCAGAGCAAACTTTATGACACTTTTATAAGGAACCTGGATGAGTGGATGGGCCACCCTAAATTCTTACCAAGGATAGTGCCCACAACCCTCCTGGACATGGGCAGTCATTACTAAATACAATACTATGTATTGACTAGAGTATCTATGGGATTACAATGGGATGAAATGGCTAAGTTTGAAATGACCTCCGAGTCAATAGTCTAGTAACCTCCTATGATCCTATGATCCTAAACACTGAAGATGTCTCTGGACAAATTGGTTTGTTCCCAAACCTCATTTCTTTTGCGAATACGAAAGTGGTACCACTTCAAGGTACCCACCCCCCCAAAAGAACAGTGCACCCTAGATGTACTGTATCTGTCCATAGGAGACACATTTTACATATGTTAGACAATCTTGAAGTAATTCGAGAAATTCACAGATCGGTTATTCATTGACTTCTGTCTCCTGTGAATGTGGGTTTAGGAGGCATGAAAAAGAATACTTATTTTACTGCATTTCACATATAACCAACCAAATGGATTCTACTTTTAAATCAGAGAACAAGGACTAAATATTATGTATTTTGAAAAATATAGATCTGAGTATAAGCATGCATTCAATTTCATGTGAAACTTTTGCTTTATGCTGATGAGATGTCTCATTTTAAAAGGGGTCTATATCATTACTCCGAATGCTGAAAAGTCCGAAACACAAAACTTTGAACTGGAAACCTTTAAGCCCACAAACATTGAAATGTAGAACGGAGATCGCCATAGACTGCAGGAAGGGAAGATTTCCCTTTACTGCACTGTAGTGTGATCTCAAAGTTGGTATATTTAAGTAGCAGGGGTGTGGGGGCTGCAGGGGGTCTTGCCTCCCTGCATAGAGCATTTTTTTTGGTTGTTTTGGGTATTTAGTGGGGTTTTTTTTTAGTTTCAATATTGTAAGATTTTGAGCTTTGAAGTTCGAAGTTTTGTGCTTCGAACTTTTCAGCTTTCGTATATATGATATAGACCCTTTTAAAGGTGCTTTGTTTAAAATAAGTAGGGTACTCTGTCATTACAGAAACAGTAAGACAAAGAGGTGCTGTGGCCCACATAGACTTTCTTTAGAGTTTATAAATCATACACACACACACACACACACACACACACACACACACACACACACACACACACACACACACACACAGGTCAGTGTTTCTTTATTTTATCTGTTCCTTTCTTATTTATTTAAACATGAAGCTAATTCTTGTAGCTCATCATAACCCTGCTCAGAGTTGCTCACAGATTTAGCAGCCACCAACCTGCCAGGCAAGTTATCCAGTGACTATACTACTATTTCAGTAAATGATAGTTATGATCCCTGTGTAGATTTCAGTCACACGTTCTCATTTTGTCTTTATGCCTCTGTGTGTGCACTCAGATAGTGGTCTATGCATAGGCTACTTTGTGAATTCCTTTGAGACAAATGAAGGACAGTGTCATATCATCCCAGATGTCTTTATAAAAAAATACTACTGAAATGTCTTATTTTTCTACAAAAGTCTGTCTCCTAGTCAATGTGGTACTTTTCCTGGCTTGCAAACATCATCTTCCTCTTAAGACTGACCACTATTTGCTGAAGTACTGCTGCTAAGGGGCCACAGGTAGGGATTTCTAGACCCACTTCTAATTTTTGGTTACCATCAGCCAGTACGTTTTTTTTTCTTAACAGACCATGTTTTACTGATTTGTTAACTGGATAAATTCACTAGGCCATACTGCCTCTTAATTTGTGACCAAGGAAAAATACCTGATTAACTGACTTGCTTAGAGGCACACTTGAGATGTCTTTATTCATTTCCATTTCTCTTTCACTTTGTCAGAATTTAATTCTCTCTCTAATAAGATACCAAATTTACTCTTCCTTCAATTGTCCCAACACAGGTGTACAAACTTGTAAGAACAGAGTCAGTTTCTGATGTCCTGTAAAAATGTTGTTGATCATAGCTCTCAACCTTCCAACTAGGAAGGTCATAGGGTGGTTAAAATATGCTGGTTTTACATATAAACATGATCTTTTAATGAATTAATACTTTTCATTTCTATTTACCATGGATTTCATTTAAATAATTCCCAACACTGAATGTGTGACAAACCCTTTCAGTGTGGAACTTTGAGGAACATGAACTTTTTAAGACCCCCAAATGAAATATGTTCCTCATAATGTGGTACACTTGAGAGGTATGTTGCTGATCTCCTACCTTCTGCAGTAGCCCTGTTTACAGCAAACTGCTATAGTCCACCCTTATCGTAGCTTTCTGCCTTTTACTATGTCAGATTATCTGCATTTCTCAGTAAACTATGCTGAAGTTCACTTGACCATCTACAAATGGTAATGGTCTTTATTTGCTCATTTTCTGAGTGCTAGTGTGATTGTTACTAGAAAACACTGATAAATGTCTTGCCATGTTAGTTCCATCATCTAACACTGTCAACTATTTTATTTTTATTTATTTATTTTACATTTGTTGACTGGGATAGTCTGATTGGATACATGCCCATTTTCAGCGGAGGCCCGGGGAGAAAAGCTCCAAGGTAAGCAGTTAAGATTACAGATACAACATTACATATTGCAAATACAATATTTACAGTGGCTACATACCTAAACAAGTTATACAACTAACTAGTAAACTAGCTCTCCTCACAAAAGATTCATGACCTGTATTTGTGTCTTTTGGGGCAATTTTTGATTCTAGAACAGTGTGGAGGAAATGAGTTTTGTACTGCAGCATATTTTTGTCCAACCTATTTCTGTGTTTCATTTCAGGTGAAAGGAAGTCTGGGAATGAATATTACAAGTGCATGTGCTACAGCTTTTGCAATCACCTTTTACATTATTGATATTGCCACTGGACTCTATCCAGGATACTATGATTGGTACTATTATTGTTCAGATTATTCTGGTCATTACACGTCTGGCTGCCTATACCTGAAACAATCACTTGAAGTAAGTAAGTTTTCCATTCCTGCACAAATACGAGGTATGCCTAAAATCATACCAGAGAAGTTCTTTCACTAGATATTATTCATGGAAAATTATTATTTTGAATAAGATTTCAAATAGTTGCTAACATCACTGTAAAATCAGATAAATGTTCTTTCTAGCATGAACACTGGCATGTCATTCAGCTTTGCCATGGTCAAAATCATCCAAAAATTCTAGTTGGAGTTTAAATGTCAAGAAAATGAGAGGTAAAACTAACTACTTGCAACAGAAAGGGGCTTCTGATATTTGAATTTAAACTGATGTGAAGAATGAACTAAGGCAAAATAAAAGTAAAACAAATCCACATGGATCTACTTTATAACAGCGAATGATCAAAAAATCGAAAGCTGTTATATCGACCCCTTAAAGTTGAAAACTAAAAAGAGTGAACAACCAGAACAGGGATTCCTTTCCCAGGGAAAGAAATCACTGGGCAGCTGTCCGGGTTGTGTCATTTCCTCCACTGTAGTGCGATCTCGGAGTTGCTATACTTAAGTAGGGGGGGGCTTGGGGGGCACAGCGAAGCCCCCCACTTAAAATAGTGTTTAGTGTGTTTTATTATTATTATTTTTTTTTTTTGGGAACAGCAATTTCTTTCCCTGGGAAAGAAATCACTGTTCTGGTTGCTCATTTTAGTTTTTGACTTTAAGGGGTCAATATAACAGCGTTCGATTTTTTGATCGTTCGCTGTTATAATATAGACCCCTCCACATACCTTGTCAACATGCATTACTCTAAAATTAATCAATGATTTTTTTTTTTTCTGGAGGCTACATGAATATAGCCATGAGACTTTAAATGTAATTCTTCCAGGGGACACAATCATGAACAAATGACAAGCTTTGTAAAGAGTGTGGTAGAGAGAGATATCAGTAAGAGACACTATTCAGTTTCCACCAGTGTACCCAACTGCTGACTTAAAAAAGGTAGGAATTAGCATATGCAGATCATGTGCTTTATGTAAAACAGCATTGCAATGTAATCAGTGATATATTTCAGTAAACAATGACATATATTGTTTGGTCGCCATAGGTTCATAGGTGTGTACTAGTCTAATGGCCCTGGAGCCTTTACAAGTCTAGCCCATAGGATTACCCTGGCATCATGCCACCTGACCTTAGTTCCCAGTGCCTCTGTTGATCAGGGAAGTTCTTTCACTAGTGATCCCCGTGGTGAATTTTCTATTTCCCATCCACTCATCAAGATTTCTCTTGAAGAGAGCCAGTGAGGTGCTCTGCTTGACATGTATGGGAAGTCTATTCCAGAGTATGGGCAGTCTCTGGGTTATGAACCTGTCCCTCCAGCTTGTTCTGTTGATTGTGACAATGAGGTTGAGGTCTCTGGAGCATGTGGTGTGGAGGAATTTCTTTAGCTGTAGCATTTCTAACAGAGCTGGGTCAGATATGGCTTTGTAAGTCAAGCAGAGATTGCCTCTAAGTAGGAGATATGAGACAGAGAATAGTTGGAGTTTTTTGAGTCTGTCCATATAGGACAAGTGATTAAGGCCTAGGATCCTCTTTGTGAGGTACTTTTGTGGCTTCTCCAGTTGCTGCAGGTGTCTAGTGAGGTGCATGCCAAATGGGGCATTGTACTCAATGATTGGCCTAATGAGGGAAGAGTAGAGGAAGACAATGACCCCTTTCTTCCTGGATGCAAAACCCTTAGTAATGAGATGTGCCACATAGAATGACTTTCTGACCACAGTGGCAATGTGGTAGTCAAAAGAGAGGTTGCTGTCAACCTGTGTTCCCAGATCTCTTATAATGCCTTCTGTATTCAGTGGACTACCACTGATGTGATAAGTCAAGGGAACCGTGTTTTTCCCAAGGAGGATGATGACACATTTTTTTGGCATTGAGCTTAAGGCCATGGTTCTGACACCAGTCGTTGGTCTCAGTGAGGCCTTTCTGTAGGATGTCAGCATCACTTGGGGAGTTAATGACAGCTCCCAACTTGTCTGTGAACTTTGTCAGCCAGAGTCCCTTCGTTTTGGCCTGGACTTCAGAGAAGTAGATACCAAACAGAAGAGGACCCAGGACCGAACCCTGTGGGACTCCACTCATGACTGGTCTGCGTTCTGACTTGAAGTCAGCTACTTTCACACTGTGGGTTCTATCTGTGAGCCAGTTTGCAACCCATCTAATGATATAAGGGTTGATGCCTAGCTTAGTGAGTTTTTCTATGATTCCTGAGTGGGGAATGGTATCAAAGGCTTTGGCCAGATCAAGGTAGGCTGTATGAACCACCTTGCCTTCATCTACAGCTCTGGTGACTGACTCAAAGAAGTTGAAAAAGTTGAGCAGGCATGATCTACCCTTCACAAAACCAAACTGTGTAGGATCCAGAGTTTGGAGACTCCCTATATCCTTGTTTATTAGGTCCATGATGATGCATTTCATAGCTTTGCATATCAGACTCATCAAGCTAATGGGGCGATAGTTCCCAGGGTCTGTAGTCACTCCTCCTTTGTGGAGAGGGATGACTGTAGCAGTGTGCCATTTGGTAAGGACAAAGCATGAGGTGAAGCAGTGATTGAACAGGGCATACAGGTGAGGTGCTAGTTCACTCTGTAGTTCATGTAGAACACTGCCAAGGATATTGCCAGGTCCCATAGAACCTGTATTCTTGGCCTTGGACTGTGCTGTTTTAAGCTGTGCAGCAGAAATACTGGGTGCCTGGCAATCTACTGGTATTGTGATTGGTCCTTTGGGGGGGGTAAAGTTGGCACTGAATCTGTTGGCCAGTATATTGGCAATATCTCCTGGCTCAGTATAGGAGGTTCCATTGTGCAGTAGCTCAGAGCAAATATGGGTATTGCCATGGAGATTATTTATATAACTCTAGAAGGCCTTGTGGTTGTCTTTACTATCTGCTGCAATTCTGTTTTCATAACTAGCTTTAGAGGGTTTGATGAAGGATCTCAAGTTTTTGCTGAGGCTGATAAGGGAGTTTTTCCGGTCTTGGGACTTTATCTTATTCCGCATCAGTTTCCTCCTTCTGTTGTAGAGGTTGTTTATGGCAGGGAACCACCAGATTGGCTTCCTTTTTTTGGAGGAGAGTGTCTTGGTTCTGTTGGGTATGGCGAGATCTATGCATTTGTGTACGTGTTGATAAAGTGTATTGGTGTATGAGTCGGTGGTCATGCAACTATTCTCCATTTGCATAGGTGCCGTGAAGTTAGCCCCCTCTGTTTTTAGGAGCCCAAAGTTAGCTTTGGAGAAGTTTTTCATGGTGGTTACCTTTGCGGGGGTGGGGATGGATGTGGATTTTCAAGGTGATTAGTTTGTGGTCGGATCTATCCAGGGAGAAATTGACTATTGGTGTAGAGCAACAGTTACCCATGTTAGTAATGACCAGTTCAAGGATGTTGCTACCTCTAGTGGTGGTAAGAATGAGCTGGTCCAGGGCATTGGAATTAATGAAGTCCAGGAAACATCGGGCAAGTGTATTGGTACATGAGTAGCTTTCCCATTTAATGGGGGGGGGGGTACCCAGTATGAGAGTGTTAGGTTGGACCCTAATATTCTTCAGGGTGCTTAGGTACATGTAGTGTGAGTCTTGGGACATGGTTGGGGACCTATAGCAGGCTACAACCTGAATCGGTGTCTTACCCAATGTTAGCTGCACCTGAAGTATCTCAGATCTGTTATGTTGGGCTACCAAATAATTCAGCAGAACGGCAGTTCTAAAACTCCAATAAACAAACAAAAAGAACGCCTTGGACCACGGTCTTCTCCTCTATAGTGTCAACACCAAAATCACAGAGCGCCAGTGAAATCTCACTGGCGCTCTGTGATTTTGGTGTTGACACTATAGAGGAGAAGACCGTGGTCCAAGGCATTCTTTTTGTTTGTTTATGTTGGGCTACCAGTCTAGAGGTGTGTGTATCCTTTATGAATATGGAAACACCACTGCCTTTGGAGCTTCGGTCTAAGTTCTGGGCCCGAAAGGTGTTAAATGAGTTATAGCCTGGTAATGCAGGGGTGGTTTCTGCTGCCTTGAACTAGGTCTCTGTTACAGCACAAATGTCGATGTTCTCCATTTTAAGCAGTGCTTCAAGTGAATGCATTTTGAGATTTAGACTTCTAGCATTGAGCAGCATGGCCCTCATATTGCATTTGTCTGTAGCTGTTACAGTGGTAATTTGGTCTTTGGAGCACTGCCTGAAAAGGGTACTATAGGGGTGTCAAGAGTCTTGGCCAGTATCCGGAAGTCCAGAGGTGACAGATGCAGGTCATCTCTGGCAAAGCATCGATGTCTGTCAGTCATGTCATCCCAGGCAGACAGATAATGGATCTCCTTGGAATGACACCAGAAACTTAGCCAATTGTTGAAATCAGTCATTTTCTCTTTGTACTGTGGTATTCTGGGTGATGGTAGGATGCTGCTCAGGACTAAGGTCATACATGCCTGGGCTACATAATCCAAAAGCTCCTCCATGTCTCTTTTCATGTAGTCCAGGGAGGTACATCTCAGGTTATTTACACCCACATGTACAATGACAGAGTCATATTTGTACCTGTTGTTGAGAGAGCTGAGTGCATGTGTTATGTGGCAGATCCTGGCGCCTGACAGGCAGCTGATTGTTACTTTCTCCTTATTCAACTTAGTGGGACATCAGTGTGCCTTACTATTGAGTCACCTATGATTAGTGTGTTGGGCATGCTGTTTTGCCTTAGGAGCTTTGGTTGAGTGGCACACTGTTCAGGAGAGTTCTATGTCTCGTGATTAGTGTTGTGTTGTGGTGGTTGAGTGCATTTCTGCCTTGGAGGTCTCTGCTGCTTTGTTAGATTTTTATTGAGAGCCTCAGTGAAGGTGGGTATGTGGTTTGTGTTTTTATATAAAGACAGTGCGGGTGTGTATTCTGGAAGGCTATGTGTTCAATGTGGTGTGGTGCTAGTGTTGACCTTCTCCTCTTGATCAGCTATTCTAGTCTTGGCTGGAGAGTGCATGGTTTTCAGTTTGGAAATATAAGTACATCTCTCTCAAGTCTGAGTGTTGGGAAGTAAGAGGAGAGGGATGTCAGTGTACATGAGGCAGTTGCTACATTGCCTCAGGATGCCCAAGTTCACCAGGTTAATAGGAGAAAGCACAGGGAACACCTTTAGACATGCCTGGAGGGATGGGCATTAATAATAAGTACTGGAGCTTTTTCCTTGTATAACGTTTAGTGCTGGTAGCACTTTTGTGTGCTACAATAATTGGTACAAGAAGTCTGTTAAAGTGCTAAACTAATAAGCTTGTAAAAGTGTAAGAGCGGGGAGAACTAGCAGATTGAAGGGAAAAAATTGAAGCGCAGACTTTGGGACTGCTCAGAAGCTTACAAACAGTCCTGGATACGGCAAATCTATATCTGGACTAGACTAGTTACAGGAAAGATGGGAAACAAGATCAGATGCAGGCTTTTAAACTAGAAAGTTAAAAGAGATGGAAAAAACTGCCCAAACAGCCAATAAGCTCCAATTAATGGGCCAGCAACCACTCCTCTTGTGGTAGATAGGCTACCTAGTGCTTACCACTCCCACTGATAAGCTAGAAGGCTTCCCTCCAACTAGAAAGGCTTGGGGGGGGGGGCTCAGAAGCTTACAAATAGTCCTGGATACAGCAAATCTGTACCAGAACTAAACTAGTTACAGGAAAGGTGGGAAACAAGCACAAATGCGGACTTTTAAATCAGAAAGTTGAAAGAGATAGAAAAACTGCCCAAATGGTCAATAAACTACAATTTCTGGGCCAGAAACCACTCGTCTTGTGGTAGACAGGCTGCCTAGTGCTTACCACTTCCACTGATAAGCTAAAAGGCTTCCCTCCAACACAGAAAGGCTTGGGGAGTTCAGAAGCTTACAAATAGTCCTGGATACAGCAGATCTGTATTTGGACTAGACTAGGTTCATAGGTTCATACTAGGCTATCTGCCCTAGGGCATTTATAAGCCTAGCCAGAGTGTGTTTGGCTTTGCCACCCATTTTAAATTAATTTTGCTATGCCCTTTTTCGAGGTTAGTATACTTTGCCTCTGTCTAACAGTGACACAGAAGTGATACCCAGGGTAAACCTATGATCTCCCATCCACTCATCAAGATTCCTCTTGAAGAGAGTCAATGAGGGACTCTGCCTAACCTGGACTGGAATTTTATTCCAGAGTGAAGGGAGCCTCTGGGTTATGAATCTGTCCCTCCAGCATGTCCTATTTATTTCAGTGCTGAGGTTTAAAGGTGGGAAACAAGTGCAAACATGAGCTTTTAAGCCAGAAAGTTGAAAGAGATGGAAAAACTGCCCAAATGGGCAGAAGATAATTCAAGGTTATGAACCTAAGTGGGTTGGCCTTCTCAAATGTTCTCTCTGTTATTAGGTAGAATGAACACTAGACTGGGAGGAGTGTCACAGATCAAATTTACAGTAAGGGCAGGCAACTGCAAAACCACCAACTATAACAACACCACAAGAATAGGGTGGGTTGAAGGAAGAAAAACAGTTTCAGAAAAGATTAGAAAATAGAATACAATACCAGCAAACATATACATATAATTCAGTCAAGCAAAAATTAAGACAGTGCAGAACTCTGAAAAAGTGCCAAAAAATATACTTATCAGTTTGTTTTCTCTGAGAAGCACTCTTCAGTCAGAACACAAGGAGATTCTAAATGGTATGCAGGGATTTACAAGCTGGGAATATTTTTAAATCGGCAAGCCTTGAAACAATCAGATAACACAAAAGTTATTAGACCAGTTATATACCAACTTTAAGAACAGCACAGTAATAGGGGTAGAACCAGTTTCAGAACAGATCAGAAAACAGAAAACAATGCCAGCAAATATATATAATTCAGTCAAGCAAAAATTAAGACAGTGAAGAACTCAGAAAAAGTTCCAAAACATATACTTATCAGTTTGTTTTCTCTGAGAAGCACTCTTCAGTCAGAGCACAAGGAGATTCTAAATGGTATGCAAGAATTTACAAGCAGGGACTATTTTTAAACCAGCAAGCCTTGAAACAATCAAATAGCACAAAAGCTATTAGACCAGTTATATAACAATCTTAGAATGTAAATAATGCCAAGAGATGATGTGGCAATCTTAATTCCCTACCACAACCTGCCTGTGTCTAACTGTTCAGCTTGTAGAGCACTGTAGGTTATAACATGTATCTTGGAGGTAAATAAACTCCCATTCAATCTTACTGTTGCTAAAAACAAGCATGCAGCTTGCTTACATGCATGTACAGCATAGTCAGTAACTTGACAGGCAACAGTTTGTCTGTAACATACTATATAAATTAAAATTGTGCTGTCTTCAACTGTTTTCGCACTACTGGCAACATTTTTTTTTTGCTTACATGTCATTTTGACAGAAGCTCTGAATAAAAATAAAATTAAAAGCATTTGTTACATTTATGCAGTTTTAATAACTGACAATAAATCATTGCAGTGTAAGCTGCATAAATGTGCCATACCATTTGGAACAAATACACACTTTACTTGAAATAATGGCTGAGATTCATGATGAATCTCACTGATTGGAGAGGAGTGTTTTACTCACGTGTTACAAATATGTTGTGCATGGATCACAGTGATTACACTCCAATATTCAGAAAAATACAAACCATTTAAGCGGTAAAGTTGTGTGAGACTTGACCTTAACAAATGTTAAGCACCCTCTGCTTAAGTTGTTAAGGTCACTTCTCAGGATACACTGTAAAACCTGCCAGTATGGATCAGCAAATGAGAGAAGCAGTTTAAAATATTTATTTCTGCCTACTGTTCACACTAAGGTGTTCCCTCCTCTTGCAAACTTAGAAAATAGCTAGAATAATAGTATATGTGTTTGCCTGAATTTTTTTGAAGGATATGAACTCTGAAACTCAAATGTATGTCACTGTTCAGTGACTTTACTTCTCTGTGATTTGTCTGGAAACCACAGACTTTATGGTGAGCAGACTGAACAAATGAGGCAAAACACTGGAAATTCTATGAAAGTCTGGACAGTTTAGAAGTGTAAGGGAGTGTGTTGCACTGCCTTCTGACAACAATTGCTAAGTAGCTTTGAAAGCAAGCAAAACACAGTATTTTTTTCTTTCTTTCCTGTTACTGGTAGTACATGAGGCAGATATAGTTCAATTCATTTCAAAGAATTATGATCAGGTCTCCAGTCATAAGTTTCAATTATGTGTCTCAAGCTTCACTCTCAAGGTGAATTTCTTGGCATCCATGTCTCGAACATATAATAACGATTAGTGACCTGATCATAATCCTCTGTGTGACACACGGAACGCATGAGTATGGCATGAATAATAAACTAGACTGCAAATCTTAGCAGAGACAATAGTCCAATATTACAGTAGTCCATTAGAGAAAGAGAGAAAGATAGACTAAGATCTATAGATAGCTAGAGATATATAAGATACTGTGATGGCACCAATGGGACACCCTAATGAATTGTGTCAACAGGAATAAGCAGGTCCACAAGGCACAAACTACCCAGACATTTTATCAATGGAGTTAGGCTCAGAATAAGAGGTGTTGTGGAACTGAAGGGTTTTATGTCTGTCTGGCGCTTTCAGGAAATTATCTGTTAGATAAGGTAATTAGTAGAAAAGGGAAACATGTGCCTATATAAGGTAAGGCCATAGACAAATTATCAAAAGTCAAGGAGTCAGGGAGTCAGGAGTACTCAAGAAGAGTCTGGAAGAGTCTATAATAAAGAATTGGACTTATCTTTGTGGATACTACATCTCAAGTGTTAGCAATCACCATTGCAAGTTTCAGACATTGGAAAGACCTCTTGCAGTGGTTCATAGGTTCATAGGTTTATACTATACTAATAATCATCAGGGTCTTTACAAGTCTAGCTGTTCAACCCAACTCAGTTTTGACCCCAGGTTCTTTGGATGTCTATATAGTGGGGTATGTTTGTAAAGAGGTAGCCAACTGTTATGTGTGGGGGTTATGTTAGCTGGAGATTAATTTACTTACTGTCAATGTCTGAACATCAGAAACATGGGGGCCAGACTGGTGGTATATTTGTATGGTCAATGTTTCTTTTGAATAGGATCAGAAATGAACTATGCTTCATGTCGATGGGGGGCTTATTCTATAGTGCAGGGATCCTTTGAGACACATATTCTTCCCTCCAGCAGGTTCTATTTATGTTGCAGGCAAAGTTCAAGTCCTTGGATCTAGTCTTACTGGTGCTGCAGTCTTGCAGATGTGCAAGAGACCCATCAGAGCTGAATCTAAGGATGCCTTATATGCTAGGAATACATTACCTCTCAGTAACCTGTAGGAAACTGAGTACAGCGATAGGACTTTTAAGGTGAGAAACACTTGAGGGTGTTCCAACTGTTGCAAGTGCCTGGCTAGGTACATGCCAAAGAGGGGCATTGTACTCAGTGATGGGTCTAACAAGGGCTGAGTAGAATGGTACTATAACTTCCTTGGACCTGGATGCCATATTCTTGACTATGAGTTGGGCAACACAGAATGATTTTTTTTACTATCTTGACTATGTGTTTAACACCAGATTACTGTCTACATATGTCCCCAGATCCTTAACTGTCAGGTCAACTCTTAGGGGTATTTTATTGATGAAATAATTAGCCTGGGGTGATGATTTCCCAAATGGCACTATAATGCTTTTCTTTACATTGAGTTTTATTCTGTGGCTTTTGCACCAGTCATTTGTTTATGTTAGACCCTCATGTAGGATGTTGGTGACATGGAGGTAATCTATGAAAGCTCCCAATTTAAAACATCTGTGAACATTGTAAACCAGATGCCTTTGACATTAGCTCTGATGCCTTAGAAGTAGATGCTAAACAGGAGCAGGCCCAACATATAGCTCTGTGGTACTCTGCTGGTGACCAGTCTCTTGGTGGAGGTAGTCTTACCGATACTGACTTATTGGATCCTTTCTGTGAGTCAGCTGGCAACCCAGCAAGTTATGCAGGGATTTATGCCTAGTTCTGAGAATTTGCCAGCAATACCTGAGTGTAGTATTGTATCAAATGCCTTGGTCAGGTCAAGTTAGGTGGTATGCATCATTTTCATTTCATCCATAGCCATGGTGACCCTCTCAAACAAGTCTACCCAGTTAAGTAGGCGAGATCTTCCCTTAATAAAGCCATATTTGGATGGGTCCAGTGTCTGAAGGTCTTGCTGATCATTTCCGTGATAATTAATTCCATGGCTTTGCATATTAGACTTATCAAACTGATGAGTCTGTATTTCCTAGGGTCATTTGATGACCCACTCTTACGAAGAGGGTTGACCATTGTAGCCTGCCATTCATCTGGCACATAACCTGTTTTGAGGCTGTAGCTGAACTCAAGTGTCCTACTAGGTCATGTTTTAGCCTATTTAGGAGGCAACCAGGGATATTGTTGGGGCCCAATGAAGCAGTGTTTTTGGCCTTAGCAAGCACCTCCAGGACCTGCTTCCTGTTGATAGTTGGTGGGATGTGCTAGAAGGGATTTCACTGGGGATATTGAGGGTAGTTTGAGGTGAAGTTAGAGTTAATTTGTGAGTCAGTAGATTTGCTATGTCACCCTGGTCATAGAAGGTTGTACCATTTACCGCCAGTTCTGCACACTGCTGAGTATTATCTTTAAGGTTCCTGACAAAGCTGAAGAAGGCCTTGTCATTGACTTTCAGCTGGGAGGCTATCCTGATCTTGTACTTGCCCTTTTTGGACTTTATTAGACCTCTTAGTTTCTTGTTTAGTTGAATCAGAGAGTTCTTGTTGATATGTGTGTTGCTCTTTTTGATTTTGGCCATGACTTTTCTTTTGCTATATATCCTGTTAAGGTAAGAAATCAACCGGTGTGGTTTGTTTTTGTTCTTAGATCTGGGCTTACTTCGGGTAGGTATGGCAGCCTCAGTATAGCCAATTACATGTTTGCACATGGTTTCTTTAAATAATTTTGTATAGGTAGCTGTGTTTTTGGGGTTTGATGGAGCTGTGAATTTTGACAAACTGTCACTTAATGGGATGTAGTTTAGTTGGGTTTTTCCATGTTTATTTATATTTTGAAGGAGACTCCTTTGTGGTCTACCTTCACCAATGAGGACAAAACATGGGAAAGTGTGCAATGCTCTCCCATGCTGGTGAGTACTAGGTCCAATCTGTTCGATCTTCTTTTTGGAGGGTGCACTATCTGGTCCAGGGTGTTTGTGTTGATAAAGTACAAGAAACGTTGTGCCTGTCAGAGGCAGAGTGTGTTTCCCAGTCTATAGAGGAGTAGTTAAAGTCTGCCATAAATAGGGTATTTGGTTGGATGGTGAGCACCTCTATTAGCTCCAAGTAAGAGTTATGAGGATAGTGGATCATAGAAGGTGACCTGTAGTTGGCCAGCACATGGTAAGGAATCTTCTGTATGGAAACTTGGACTTGGATGAACTCCAGAGCATCTTTCTGTTTAATAAATCCAGAGCTGTGTTTGCTGTTAATGCAGATTGAAACACCTCCACCTTTAATCCTGCTGTGCTGCTGTTGGTCTAAATTTGTGAAAGACACTGTAGCCTTCCACTGCCGGAGTACTTTCTACAGCTTTAGACCAAGTCTACCCTAACAACACAGATGTCTACATTTTCCAGACTGTGTAGAGCTTGTAGGATGTGGAGTTTCTTGTTTAGGCAATTAACACTGAGCAGTGACCTTTTTTGGCTGTGTTGACAGTTTGGTCATTTTAACATTGCCTAAAAGAGGCTCTAAGGTAATGAAAAAGTTTTAGTCAATATCCAAAAGTCCAGGGATGAACAGGAACAGATCACCCTTGGTAAACTAAAGAGGTCTGTTAACCATGTCTCCCATGCTGATTGATATTGGATTCCCCTGGGGTGACACCACAAACAAAGCTAATTATTAAAATCAATCATTTTTTGTTCATACTATGGCATCATCCTTGATGGAGGCAGAATGCTGCTCATTTCAGGGTACATACCTGTCTGTGGTACATGTCTAGAAATATCCATAGTGTCTCTTTTCATTTTGTCCAGTGGGGTATGCCTCAGGACATTTACACCCACATGGACTACAATAGAATCATATTGATAGCTGTGGTGCAGTCAGATGAGTGCTTGCTTGAAATTGTGCATCCTACCTCCAAATAGACAACTAACCATTATCTTTCTTGTCCAGCCTGGTGAGAGGAATATTTGTGCATCATACAATAGAATCCCCTATGACAAGACTACTGGATAAAGTGTTTACTTGCCTTATGAGCTTTGTGCTTGGGGGATTGATGAGTGTAGGCTTATGTGTGGTGTTAGGTGTTGCTTTTGGTTTGCTTTGTAATTGTTGAGGGTAGGTGTTGCATTTTTTTTCACTTAGGAGATCTTTGAGATTTGTTAACTTTTATTTTAAGTGCCTCAGCATAAGAAGGTCTATGTGTGTGGTGTGCTGTATGTGTAAAAGATGTAGTGAGTGTGTGTTCTTGACAATTTTGTTTGTAAGTCAGATTTTTGCCTCCAAGGAAGTTATGTATGTACATCTCCCGCATAGTGTGTTAGTTTCTTTAAGGATTAAAAGGTTGCCTGAGTATGTGAGACACTTGCTACATTGTCTCAGGATACCCATATCTACCAAGCTGGACACAGAGACATTAGGAAATTACAAATCCATTCTGCCAGTACCGGTATTAGGGTTGTGCTATTATGGTTTAGGGTCTTGGTTTTACAGGGATCACCTGAGTGGTATCTAGGCCAAAGGCTAGATGTTAGATAGTGCTATGATCTTAGTGCTGTTTGAGGTTGTCTGTAATTGGCTGCCCTAAGCTGAGCTTCATGCACAGTCTTTCTGTGTTGTGGATTAAAGTCCTCAGTACTAGCTTTATAGGTTTGTTACAATAAAGGGTACTGCTAACTGCCACTGAGTGGTGAACAGCTCTGCAAAAATACGTCTAATTTACAGCAAACATAAAAAAAATGAAAACTAACTCCTGTGTCCTCTGGTCAATTAAAAACTACACCTTTAGCTCCCTGAAGTGCTTCCCACCTTAGAAAGACTAGGTAAACACCTTTTGCTACAAGGTGGATGACCCAGGAACTTCTGAATGTAAAAGCACAGCAAAAGTAGCTCTCAAGTGCAGATTAACACGCAACTAAGCCCCTAAAAAGCCCTCTAGTTGATGAAACAATCCCACTTTATGCTTCCCTGTGTGGTTCCCAGCTAGGACTGACCAGGCTACTTTACTACTGCCACTAGAATAGCAGTGCCCATTTTCTTAATTTAAAAACACACTTTGGTTAGCAAAAAGTGAAAATGTACCAAGTAGCCCCAGCAAGCTATTGTCACTTTAAGCCCCATTGAGTGTTTCCCAGCTCAGACAGACCAGACTACCTTTCTACTCCCACTAAAACTGCAGTCCCAGTCTTCTTAATGTAATAATATGCTTTAGTTAGCCAAAAGTGAAAAGGTATTGGAAACAAGTCAAATAACTAGCTACAAGTAATTCTCACTTGAAGCCTCCCTGTGTGTTTTCCAACTGAGACAGACCAGGCTACATTCCTATTCCCAGTAGAACAGCAGTCACTCACGGTTTTCTAAGTGTAAAAAACACACTTTAATTAGCCACTAGTGAAACAGTACCAGAACCAATTTCTTACAACTAGGTACAAGTAGTTGCAATGTGATTCAAATGTAGACAAACCAGAAATGAGGAACATGCACACTTCCACGTACAGTAATAGTCTAAAGAGTGAGCCTTCCCAGTTTCTTCTTTCAGTAACCAGTAAGACAAGTAGTGAGAGATAAGAATGGATGAAGCTTCTATAGTCAGATGTAAAGAAGATGGGACTTGGTGGAGCTTCCAAGGCCAAATATATAATATGGACAGGCAGCTCTAACGCATCCAAGTATAAACTACAACAGAAACAGGGAGAGAGAAAGGAAACAAATTCAGAAAAACAAGGCCAAAACAGAAACCAAAAAGCACTGCAGACTATAAAAATGCCTTCAATTAATAGCTTTAACTTCAGATGAAGAATAAACGCTACACACAAATTGATGTAAGTGGTAAGATAAGTGCAGTTATAAACATAGTTTAAATGTACTTCCCTGGATACAAAATGCAGTCCAAATTCTTTGTTATCAAGCTTCCAAGTTTCCAACAATCCCAAGATTCTGGTTATCCACAGAGAAATGCCCAGCTCATGTGTTGATATATTACCTGAAGAATTACTTTTATCAGGGACTTTTGCATGCACTACTTGGTGATTGCTAGAAACTCCTTTTGTTTTACACAAAGAAGAGGCAAGAAGACGTTTGATTCATTAGGTGATGTTTTCTGCCTAAAAGCTTTTACCTCAATTTCACTATAGTCAGTGTACTGTAAAGATATTGGCTTATATCTTTGCTGGGTGTTCTAATTATGATCTGAGACAGAAAACTGTCACCTCATGTAAGCTGGGAGTCTATCAAAAGACTGTTAACTTAGTTGTGTCCTTGTTAAATTCAGCGTTGGATCCATTCACTTGCAGGAAATCTAATAAAAGAGAATTTGCTTCATTTGTGTTCTTTGAAAATTTCTGCTGCCCTTAGAGACAAAAATACAGGTGAGGAGAACTGTTGTCTGTTTTGTCCTGCATATGCGACTGCCACCAACCCAATATTGTGACACGGGGGTGGGACATTCTGCCAAGGAATGACCCCCCCACTGGCCCACCTCCAAAAGCTTATTGGAGTATTCCCCAAACACAGTAGTGGCTACCTGTGTCAAAACATAGGAAATAAAGGGCAGCTATTACACCAAACTGTAGGTCTTTCTTGCCTCTGAAGTGTACAGTGTGTTTCTGCACTTTAGTGATCAAGCATTGGTACACTTTCCAGGCTAGGCAGATAAATTCTCCATTAAGGATTACATTACATTTTTCTTTTTAAATGTGTAATACCTACATATCTGCTAGTTCTGTCTTGGGACCCCATCCCTATGAACATGGTCCATAGTAAATCACTTTATCACTCGTCAGTTCACAAGAAAATACAGGCTAATAAAGAAGCTTTGATTTAAGTCTAGCTTCTGGGAATCAGTCACTGGTGAATGATGCTACCTTTGCCTCGAGATGATCCTTGGACCATTAATTTTATTCTCTTGATCTCTCTGTTGTTGCTCCTAATGAAGCCAATAATGACTGGGAGGCTAACTTATCCCCTGCAACTGTTCATTTGCCCTTCTTGGGATAGGGAGAATCATCCTTGTTGGCACCGTGGAAAGGACCAGGAGGCATTTCTCTATTACACTCTATGGAGAAACATTTCCTTTTCCAAAAATAGGGACTATTCTTGGGTTCATACCTTTTCAGAAGAATCTCCCAAGAAAAGGAAACATATGACTAGCCATAACTCTCCCCCCTCTCTTATAGGTTCATAGGTAGGTACTAGGCTATCTGCCCGAAAGCATTTATAAGCCTAGCCAGAATGTGTTGGCTTTAGCCGCCCCCTTAGATTAGTTCCCTGTGCCTCTGTCCAGCAGAGCCACTGAAGTGATCCCTGGGGTAAACTTTCTGTTTCCCATCCACTCGTCAAGGTTTCTCTTGAAGAGTGTTAGTGAGGATCTCTGCCTAATGTAGATTGGAATCTTGTTCCAAAGCATGGGAAGTCTCTGTGACAGGAATCTATCCCTCCAGCACATCCTATTTATTGTTGTGGTGAGGTTTAGATCCCTAGAGCATGTGGCTCAAGGGGATATGCTTTTTTTAGATGGAGCATGTCCATCAGTTCTGGGTTGGACATGGCCTTGTATGTCAGGCAGAGATTACCTCTGAGTAGGTGGTATGCAACCGAGTACAGCTGGAATTTCTTCAGTCAAGCTGCATAGGGCATCTGTTTGAGGCAGGGATCCTCTTGGTGAGGTACTTCTGTGGTCTTTACAGCTGTTGCAGGTGTTTTGTAAGATACATCCCAAATGAGGTGTTGAACTCTATGATGGGTCTGATGAGCAATGAGTAGAGGGGCACAATGACCTCTTTTGATCTGGATGCGAAGCCTTTTGTGATAAGGTGTGCCACGTAGAAGGATTTTCTAGCCACTTTGGCAATGTGATTATCAAAGGAGAGTTTACTATCTACTTGGGTCACCAGATCCCTTATTACGTCTTCCATATTTAGGGGACTACCACCTATGTGGTAGTTTGTGGGTACTTTGTTTTTTCCAAAGGGGATGACTATGCACTTTTTGGCATTTAGCTTGACACCATGACTTTTACACCAGGTGTCCATCTCAGTGAGACCCTTTTGGAGGATGTCTGTGTCAGCCAGAGAGTCAATTATAGCCCCTAGTTTGCAGTCGTCTGTGAACTTGGTCAGCCATAGTCCTCCTGTGCTTGCCTGTACCTCTAAGAAGTATATGCTGAACAGGAGGGGTCCTAGGACTGAGCCCTGGGCAACGCCACTTGAAATCACTTTAGAGTCAGACCTAGCTCACGCAACTCTTACCATGTAGGTTCTGTCCATGAGCCAGTTGGCAAACCATCTTGTGACGTAGGGGTTTATGTTCAGGCTGGTGAGCTTGTCTATAATACCAGAATGGGGAATGGTGTCAAAGGCCTTTGCAAAGTCTAGGTAGGCTGTGTGTACCACATTTCTTTCATCTATAGCCTTGGTAACTGTCTCAAAGAAGTCCACCAGGTTTAGGAGGCATGATCTGCCCTTAACAAAGCTGAACTGGGTAGGGTCCAGTGTTTGGAGGTCCTCAGTGTCTCTGTTAATGAGTTCCATGATGATGCACTCCATAGCCTTGCAGACCAAGCTAGTCAGGCTTATAGGGTGATAGTTCCTGGGGTCTGTTGTGGTTCCACCTTTGTGGAGCGGAATAACCATTGCTGTGCACCACTCTATGGGTATGTAGCCTATGGAGAGGCTGAGTTTGAACAGTGTGTTTAGGTGAGGGGTTAGTTTGTCTTTGAGCTCATGTAGGACGCAGTCTGGGACACCGTCCGGTCCCATTGATGCTGTGTTTTTGGCTTTGGAGAGGGCTGTTTTAACCTGAGTGTCTGTGATTTCTGGAGCTCTACATTCTTCTGGTATGGTTATGGGCCCTTTTGGGGGTGAGAGGGGGTGAAGTTTGCGCTGAACCTGTCTGCTAGGATGTTTGACAATATCGGTCAGTTCAGTGTATTTTGTACCACTCTGCACTAACTCTGAGCAGATCTGAGCATTGCTACTTAGATTCTTGACATAGTTAAAGAATGCCTTGTGGTTATCTTTGGAGTTCTTGGCAATTTTTCTTTCGAAACTCACCTTGGATGATTTTATGAGGGATCATAGTTTCTTGCTGATACTGATCAGGGATGTCTTCCCTTCTTGGGATTTTACTCTTTTCTGTACTAGTTTCCTCCTTCTATTGCATAGCTTGTTTATGGCAGGAGTCCACCAGACTGTTTTTTTTTTTTTGGAGGAGTGAGTCTTGGTTTTGCTTGGGATAGCATGATCCATACATTCTTGTAGGTGCCCGTAGAATGCATTAGTAAAGGATTTTGCAGCTTGGACAATGTTATCCTTTAGCATGGGGGTTTTGAAACTTTCCACCTCGGTCTTAAGTAACATGAAGTTTGCTTTTGAAAAGTTTTTCATGGTGGTTTCCTTGTCCTGGGGTAGGGGCAGAATGTGGATATCCAAAGTGATTTGTTTATGGTCAGATCTAACCAGTGAGGGGTTGACCTCCGGTGTGGAGCACCAGTTGCCCATGTTGGGGATGACCAGGTCCAATATGCTATCACCTCTGGTGGGAGTGTTGACCAGTTGATCCAGGGCATTTGTGTTTATAAATTCTAGGAAATCTTGGACAAAGGAGTTAGTACTTTAGTAGTTCTCCTAATTAATGTTTGGGTAATTGAAATCACCCAATATTAGGATGTTTGGTAGGACATTTATATTTCCCAGTGATTCCAGAAATGCAGAATGGGGGTCCTGGGACATGGTGGGTCATCTGTAGCAAGCTACAATTTGCATTGCAGTTTTGCCCGTTGTTAGTTGCACGTGGATGATCTCTGAAGCATCATGCTTTGCCACTAACCTGGAGGTGTGGATATCCTTGATGAATATGGATACGCCCCCTCCTTTTGTATTTCGGCCCGGGTTCTGTGGCCAAAATGTATGGTATTAGTTTTAGCCTGGTAGTGCTGGGGTGCTCTCTGCAGCCTTAAACCAGGTTTCTGTTACTTCACATATATGGATTTTCTCCATACTGAGGAGTGCCTTGAGTGCGTGCATTTTAAGGTTTAGACTTCTGGCATTGAGTAGCATTACCCTCAGTTTTTTGTTACTTGTGCTATTTATGGCAGTGGATTTGTCTTTTGAGCCTTACCTAAAACGGCATTATGAGGGTAGCAAGAGCCTTGGCCAGTATTTGAAAGCCTAAGGTTGACAGGTGCAAGCCACCTCTAGCGAGGCAGCGTGGCTTGTCGAGCATGTCATCCCAGGTGGACAGACACTGGATGCCCTTTGAATAGGTTCATACGTTCATAGATTAGTACTAAGCTAACTGCCCTTGTGAGCCATTTTAAGCCTAGCCAATTCTCCCTTGTGAGACTCAAACCTTGCATCTTGTGTTTAATGACATCAGAAACTTAGCCAATTGTTGAAATTGATATTTTTTTCTTTATACTGTGGTATCATTCTTGGTGAGGGCAGGATGCTACTCAGGGTCAGGGTCATACCGGCCTGGGTTACAAGATCAGAGAGCTCTTCCATGTCTTTTTTTCATGTAGTCCAGGGAGGTACGGCTCAGGTCATTCACACCAACATGGACAATGACAGTCGTATTTGTACTTGTTCTGGAGTGACCTGAGTGCTTGTCTTATGTGACAGATCCTGGCACCTAACAGGCAGCTAACAGTAACCTTCTCCTTATTCAGCCTAGTGAGTGGGACATCAGTGTGCCTGACTATTGAGTCACCTATTACTAGTATGTTGGGTATGTTATTTTGCCTTAAGGGCTGTGATTGCATGGCACACTTGTTTTGTGAAGTATATGTTTCATGATTTGTGTTGGGGGGTGGAGGTTGCTTGGATGTCTGCTTTGGAGGTCTCTGTTGCTTTTGCAAATTTTTATTTAGAGCCTCCGAGTATGTTTTCATGTATTTATGTGTATTTTTGCCGGTGCTGGTTTAATGGGTCTATGTGAGACTGGTGGTGTGATGCAAGTATTTTCCTTCTCCTCTTGACTGTCTGATCCAGCCTTGGGTTGAGAGAGCTTAGCCTCCAGTTTGGCTGTATAATTGCATCTCTCACATGTATTAGTGTTTGGTGGTAGGAGGAGAGGGTTGTCTGTGTACATGAGGCAGTTGTAACATTGCCTCAAAATGCCCAGATTCACGAGTTGGACTGGAGAGTACACCTGAAACTGCCCTTTGGACATGCCTGGATAGGTACAGTGAACTGTTTTACTGAATGGTTGGTAAGGTTGAATAGAGAGCCTTGTCCTTCTGTACAGTATAGGATGGTCTAGTGCTAGGGTTTATAAGTGCTTGCTATGAGTTCTGAGCAAGTGATGGGCTGAGAAATGAATGGCTTGAGTGCTTAAGTTGAAAATTTGTCTAGTTCCAAGGGAAAAATTGAAGAGGAGACTTTGTGGAGCCAGGAATAGTTATACCCTAGCTAACCGGCACTGCCTGGTGTGTAAAACTGGGCAAATGCGGTATTTATAGCAGGGGAAATGAAAGAGACAGAAATTAGCCCAAAATGACCAATAAACTACTAATTTCTGGGCTGAAACCACTCTTCCAGGGACAGATAGGCTGCTCAAAGCTCCCCTCTCTCACAGGTGAACAGAGAAACTTCCTTCTATCCAAGTAAGGTATGGGCAAACACAGAGATTTGTAACATAGCCCTGAATTCAGCACTTAACCTGAAAACTGGACTATACTAGCTTAGAAAGGTGGGAAACAAGTATATTTTTTTGTTTTTTTTTCAGAAATTAAAGCAGACACAATCAAAAAAACTCTTTAAATGCACAGAAAAGGATATTTATTGTTATATATCTCAGATCAGAGTTGTAGTCAATGCCACTAGTAATAAAGTAGGAAGAAACACTAATACAGTAAAAGCAGATGACTAGAATGCAATTTATATGTATATATATATATATATATATATATATATATATATATATATATATATATATATATATACTTTTTATATATATATATATATATATATATATATATATATATATATAAAACAATAGAAAACGAACAACTGATTTAAACACGTTACCCAATTAACCAGAAAAAAGCTCAAAACTGAGCCCTGCTCCAGCAGTCTTCAATCAGACAAGTTCTAACTGCACACTCCTGCTGCTAGGGTGCAGGGGAACCTTCTCCAAAAAAAAGATGGCCTGGGTCAGTGCTCAAGTTATACAAACAAAGCTAGATTCAGCAGGCCTGAATCTGGTTTATGCTGCAGCAACAAGGCACACCAATTTCAGAAAGAAACAGTTCAAATAAGCAGGCACAATAACCCCGTGACCAGAAATTCCCAGCTCAGAAGGGCAGAATCCAGCCTCCCTCAAGAGTGCAGACCACACCTTCTCTAATGAGAATTGGTTATCCTGTGCTAAGGGGTTTCTTTTAGCCTTTCAGTCTTTTGGGACAGATTTGTCCCTTCCTGTGAAACGTAAGAAATTGGTTTCCCTTTCAGGTATTACTTCTCAACCAAAGGATCAGCCTTTACATTGGAATTTGACCTCTTCAGCTTCCTGTCCTACCCAGGGAGAGTCTAACTTTGAAGGAAATAACTTCTCAGACTCCCTTTGTCTTTTTTGGATACTTTCACTAAAATGAGGGATTTGTTTCACTAAGAACAAATGGATATTTTAGACTCTCGGATGAAGTGTTATGACTTACTGCAGGAACCCCTTCCTCAACCAGTATCTATTTCTCTGGCTTTACCTGCCATAGAGGATGAGTTCTTGACAGCTTGTATGTCCCCAGACATACAGTCTTCTCTTTTCAAGAATCAGGATATATTATATAAGGTACCCCAGTCTCACAGAAATATTACCTTGTCCAAATCTGGTTCTTCACAACTCATTGCAGCTGCTAATCCAGTGCCCTTTGATAGGCTGTATAAAACTTTATATATATTTGATAAGAAGATTCATGTTTATTCTGCTCTAGCCTTTAGAATTGTGAAATGTCATGCTCATATATTTAGATTTCTTCTAACAAATTCTCAGGATATGCAGAAGTTGTCTAGTCACCTTCATACCTCAGAGATCAAGATATTTCTATGTAACATTTTTCTTCTCTTTCTGATTTCACCGAGCATACCTTGAAATGTGGATATGATGCAGCTGATGCATTATCAGGTCATCTGCTACAAGTTCTATATTGCCATGTTTTGCCTGGATACATTTTCAAAATTTCATTGACTCTGTTAGGTTGAAAATTCTTAATGCTCCTTTGGATAGAGATCTATTGTTTAGTTCTTCCTCTGCAGAGATTCTCAAACATTTTGACAAATGGGGAAATTAATCCAATAGGTTACCATATTTTTCATCCATTCTTATAGGCAGCCTTCCCTTACTTCAAGTCCCTCATGCCGATCTCAGTCTAGGTCCTTCCTGAAAGCTTGCAATAAAGAAGTTTTCAGCAAACAATAGCAAGGTAGCTCCAGACTCAGGGGTCTACCTTTCAGGTGTAATGTCAGTCTAAAAAATGGACTATGTCCCCATTCCCCTCTTTTCTTCCCATACAAGAGATCAGATGAAACAGCCCCAAATTCTGGGCATTTGATATCTTTTGCAGTGTACAACATCAGATTCTTGGGTGCTCAGCATCATTCATCCAAGTTAAAATTGGCAGTGAGAGCCACCCTTAACCTCCCTCCCTTCCAGCCCTAGAATCTGTATCATTCTCCATAACAGATCAGGGCTTTTATTCAAGAAAGTTCTGAGTGTAAAAGCCAAGAGGTTCCTTGTGGCCCATCAGTATCACAGTTCCTAAATTGAAAATGCTCTCCCTTCAGTCAGTATTGGCTTTCATTTCTCCAGGCAACTTCCTGCCACCCTTGGATTTAAAAGAGGCTTCTTATAATCCACTCCGCAAAAGTTTAAGACACTTTTTGCCTTTTTCTGTGGATGGTTTACATTTTCAGGTTTCTGTTTTGCCATTTGGACTATCTGCCTTTCCAAGGGAACTCACAAAATGCTGAGCTACAATAACAGCCCATTCCAGGTTGAAGGGCATTCACATTATTTCTGTACCTAGACAAATGCCTGATAGTGACAGAGTCTTTCAAGCCTTCTCAAAAGTCCCTTGAGTGGGTAATGAACCTTCTTCATAGTCTAAGAATTTTGATAAACAGGGAGAAAACTTCTTTTGTCTTCTCTTCACTCACAGAAACAAATCTGTGGACTTGTCTTCTGGATACATCCCTCATAATGTTTTTTCTTTCTGCAAGGCAAAGTGCTCTTTTATATGACACTTTTTGGCATTTGCGAAGCCAACTCAGATGTCGACCAGTAACTATCTCACAATTGTGAGATACTTGGCCTCTGCTAGCCTCATGATTCCTCTGGACAGACTCATATGAAGAAAATTCAATAGTTCATCAAGTCTCTTTGGATCTAACACCAGCATCCCCTGTTTTTTCAGGTTTGTGTCATGGGGTTTGTGAAAAGGGAGCTACATTTTGTGAGTACATCACTTGACCCTCAACTCAGATTTTTTACCAACAGCCCACTAATCAGTCAGTGACAATGCAAGCCTCAGACTTCACTATAGGAAGTGGTGTCCAATAGAATAAAGGCTCAGGACCTCTGGAACATGCAGGACAGGTTGAAATACTTAAATGTCAAGAAAATGCTATCACATCTATGTGCTCAGTGCAGCATCTCTGGGTTCCAGTTCCTTTGCTTGTCATCTCAGACAGTACCACAATGATGTGGTACATAGACAAGGAGGGACCAGATCATAACACCTCTGTAGACCAGCTATGGTATTCTGGAATCTGGAAGTGTGGCACAATTTGTCCCACCAGGCAACTTACATTCTGTCAGAGCAGAATATTGTGTCAGACAAGTTGAGCAGAACCAGGACAGATCCACATGACTGGATGTTGAACCCATGGGTCCTACAGGACTTGGTCCTTTTGTGCAAAACTCTGCAAAAATCCATTTGCCTCCAGTCAAAATAGACACTTGAATACATTATGTTCCAGTACCTCATGCACTCAGACTTGGATGAAAGATACATTTTTGTTCCACTTTCCAGGAATGTTCCTCTATGCCTTTCCTCTGATAACTGGAACCCTGTTAAAGATTGAAACAGGTTCAGCAAAGATTGTAGTGGTGACCACCTTTTTAGTGCAGGGAACCATGGTTCTCTGTCATTGCAGTTGGCCAAGGGCAATTACACCAAACTTCCTCACAGAATGGTCTTGCTCACACAGGATGTGGGAAGTCTGATAGAGCCCAACCCTCAACATCTTCATCTGACTACCAGGATGATAGAATTTTAATTCCTTGGAGGCACCTTTTTTTCTGAGGATGTGCAGTGGGTATTATAGGAAGCTAAGAAACCTGCAATTAGAATACTGTATTTAGGAAAGTGGAGGAGATTTTATAGTTGTTGCCATTCTAGAACAATGACCCATTAAAGGCATAGATGTCTCAGATTCTTCAATATATCTGGGAAGTATTATCTGCTGGCCTTTTCTAGTCTTCATTAGCTTCAACAGGTGGCCATTTTTAATGGTCCTTCCTGAATAACCCTTTTCTACGATGACATCTGTTAAACAATTTTTGAAATGGACTCCTTCCTGGGA
>NC_056743.1:1147326234-1147353734 GCF_019279795.1 Protopterus annectens | reverse complement strand
CTCTCTAGCTCCGTGTGTTCTGTTTTTTACTTATTGATGAAATATCAACTAAAGAGGAAACTGAGATGAACTTTTCAAGGCAGAAACCCCTAAAATGTTTTCTCCTCATCTCTTAGCTGTACTATGCTGTGCAAATTTCTCTTCTAATCTCTGTCTTTCTTTTGCAGCTTGCTTATGCCTTTTGAAACACGGGTGGTCCCCCCCATTTATGATATTGTGGCCAGACCAGTATTCCTTCCCAAGAATAGTAAACCAGCAACATCTTCTAAACCACTGGCTCCAGCTACCTTATTCTTCCTAACCATAGAGACAGTATGTTATTAACTTTCAACTTTTCCTAATTATCTGTGTTTGCCTAGTTCTATTCAAGTTAATTGGTGGCTTTTCTGTGTCATGCACACCAGTAGTTCTAAAGCAGTCCCCCATCCCCTACTCTTTCCTTCACTTGTACCATTTTTTTTGTTTTCCCCCTCGTAAATAGTATTAGTTTGTTAAACTTTTTCCACTCAAGTAAGCCACTAGATGACAGCATTCTCCTACTCTTAATTATACTAAACTATAACTCACTATTTGCTCCGATCCCTAGTACCCTTAAGGAATATACTTCTCCCTGTTTTAATGTTTCCTCTTTTAGCAGCCACCACCTCTTATTTCTGAGCTCCTATCGCAATTAGATACTATACTCACCAGAGCTTGCCAGCTGCTCTCTGCTCTTTACTCAGGTTGTCTCACTGATAGTTTCTAGTTCCTCTCCTCACTCACTCCTCCTTCTTGGCTCTGCCCACTCTGTTCGCCCTGCTGGCTCAGTTCTCTCCTCTACCCTGCCCCTTATTCACATCCATCTCCACTACTTCTGCATTTATAAACACCAACACACTTCCAGCTTACACTCAACCTGTCACAGAACGCTCCTCCCACCTTACACTCAAAGAACACTCCTCCCACCTTACACTCAACCTATCACAGAACACTTCTCCCACCTAATAGTTAATTATAGTGCATCCTCTTACCAAGTACTAATTTATCTTCCACCTGTAACTCACACCACCCACTTCAACTTATACACCATCTACTCCTGATTCCACTTCTATCACCAAAAACTTTTATATCACAACCAACAATACCAACCGAGCAAATAAAACTGCCCCAAAATAACCATGTGCGCCATTCCTACTCCATCATTTCTCATAGTACTTCTCCCCTTTCCCCTCTTTCTGCTACTTTGCTTTATGTCTCTCCCAAACTTCTCACATTCCCCACTCTACCACATAACCACTTCATTTCTCAAAACTGAAGCCTCTTACTCAGCCTACATTTTCCCTCACCTCTACCACTGCAATGATTTCCTCCTCTTGAATAGAAGACTGCTCATCTCAAATAGTGGGTCTATTCCTCATAACCCATACCCTATATCCTCACTTCCCCCCAACTCCAATAATGGAGACTCTAGTAAACTTCTGGCCTTACTTCTCAAACTAATCTCTATTCTCCTATCTGGAGATATACACCCCAACCCTGGTCCCCAGAATACAAAGTCCATCTCTACATCTTCAAACTCTCCCCACAAATCTCTCCTTTTAGCTACTATAAATGCCCAAAGCCTTTGTAATAAATTACTCACCTTTCATGCTTGGCTTGTCCACCGCCACCCTGACATACTATCTATCTCAGAAACATGGGTTAAGCCCCACCTGAAAGACTCCAAAATTGCCCCCCCCCCTCAACTACAGTGTCATAAGAAATGACAGAACACAAAAGAAAGGTGGTGGAATGACCCTCGTCTTTTCCTCCTTTCTAACAGTTACTCCACACACTAATCCTATACCTTAATTCAATAACGCTGAAATAACCTTGGCCCTCCTAAAAATCAACAACCACAAAAACATATGCATAGCTGCCCTTTACATACCATCTGGGAACAACATCCTCATTCTTGAGGATATCCTTTCCTGGTTCTCATCTAACATTAGTAATGAAACAATTATCCTAGGCAATGTAAACATCAACTGGACCTCTATTCAATCACCTACAACCTCTCTTAACCTAAACCTCTGCAATTTCACCCAGTTAATTACCTCTCCAACCAGACCTAATAAAGATAACTCTTCCAGTAGTATCTTGGACTGGATATTAGTCTCCCAGTAGTATCTTGGACTGGATATTAGTCTCCCACCCTAACAATATCTCAAATAGCGGCACCTTATATGACTCCCTTAGTGATGATCTTCCTGCCTTTGCTTATCATTTGCTTTCCACCCTACACCTACAGCACAGCTATATCTCAGCCTGTACCCTCACTAACTTCAGCCCCCAAACCTTTTCTGACTGCTTAAAACTGATGAATTGGAACCCTCTGAAAACTCTACCTCTTGACCATGCCATTACCTGCTTTAATACTTCCTTCATTAACCTACTAAACAGCCTTGCTCCTCCCTGAACTAAGAGAGTAAAATCTAAAACAGCCCCTTCACTTTCCAAAGAAACTCTATCCCTCATGCATATCTGAGATAAATCCTGGAAACTGTACCAAAAATACAAAACACCTAACTTCCTAACTGACTACAAACAAGTTTGGAATAGAGTTGAAAAACAAATCACTTTTGACTGCAAATCCTACTACTTCAAGCTTCAGAGTAATCACAAATCCATCCCTAAGAAATTCTGTAGTAGTATCTCCACCCTCCTAACTCCGGGCAGAAAAGGAAATCCTTGTCCAGACCCTAGCTCTTCAGATCACATCATAGCCACCAAATTTAACTCCTTCTTCATAGACTCAATAGCCAAATTCACCACTTCCTGTCCTAAAAACTCAGGACACACCTTCTTTCCAACCTCCCACAACTCATCCACTTCTCCCTTCAATCCAACTGACACCCCCCTCTCTTCAACCTTAAACCCATTCCTGTTAAAACCATAAAAAAACTCCTCCAAAGGTTAAAGCCATGTTCCAATGCACCAGACAACTTACCTTCTAACTTGCTCAAGTTAGCTGCAGATGGCATAACCCTCCCCATTTGTATCCTAATCAATCGTTTTATATAGGAGTCCTATGTACCCCTCCTCTGGAAAAAAGCCTTTATTATTCCCTTACACAAAGGGGGCAACAACACCAGCATCTCCAATTTCCATCCCATAGCCCAGGGGTTCCCAAAGTGTGCACTGCGACACCCTGGGAAGCCGCAGCTTCCTCACAGGGGCACCATGAACTAATAAGCTTAGCTGCAAAATGAACCACAAACTAATAAGCTTAGTTACTAAGCTTATTAGTTTGCAGTTTATTTTGTGGCTGTGCTAAAGGTTGTGATGTGTGGAGAACTAATATTTGTTTTCATATTTCCATGAAGATAATTTTGGGGAAGAGGTTTTAGAATGTTTAAAATGAATGACACTGCCTTGTGATGTGTACTGGTAAGAGGCAGAACTTCTGTAATAAATATACTCCAAAAATAGTAATTAAAGTTTTTTTCAGCTTGAGCACAACTCGTATCAACCAAGCCCAACAATGACAGATAACTGTTGGAGTAAAAATGGTTAAAAGCAACTAGTGAAATCCACATAAAATACATATGCTGTCTGGAAAATGTCAGTTACATCACAACTCTGCTCTGCTAATGTAGAGTCAGTTAGAAATTTGCCCACAGTGAATCAGTGAACAGGAATGAAGCTTATTTAAATATTGCCAGATGTACAGAGTTCATTAATTCCTGTTGCCAAATGTAAAAAATGCAGCATACCTGCCCTCTACTAGGCTATCGTATGACAGATGCTAAGCAAATAAGGAAGAACTACACGGGGTGACACGCAAAACCAGAGTGTACCAAAAGACGACACTCACTCTCTTAACTGTCGTGTATGTATATTTGTTTTATTTTCGCTATTAAACTAAAGTCGTTATACATGTTATCTTTACTTTCCTTTCACTTTATTCACTCTGGAATGATCATTGTGTGGGACACTCCATGTCGGATGGTGCTGCTCTTCCTGATATTGTTTTCATACGATTTAGCCTCTTGTTTGTGGTTACAAAGCAAGTCAGGCAGCCTTGCTCACATATCTTTACTTTCTCAGCTTACCTTGCAAAGAATCTTAAAATGTAGACTGACGGGACTGAAAAACAGTAATGAGAAAAAAAAAAAACAATTCTGTTTCAGTGGGGTGTATGCCATAACTGTGTTAGCTTTTGTACTTTTATAACTTTTTAAAGGTTTTTGAATAGGTATCAGATTAGAATTCCTCAACTTATTTAAAAATGATCATACTGACTGAGCCTGATATCATATAGCAAATCAAGCTAACTAAACTTAATTGAAAGTAAAGATTTTTATATTCAAATAGATATATGCTGTCTGCATATCTCTGATTTTCCCAGATTTGCGCATAATGTCCAGATTTTTGCCTCATATTTTTGGTCTGATCCTCATAAAATTTGTGATTTTTCTGGATTTTTGTGGCATCTCAGTGAGGAATTAATTCACTATGTCTACTAGGTTAGTTCGTAAAATAAAAGGTGAACAGTAATTGGCTGAAATCTGGATGTGAGCTGTACCAGAGTCAGGAAAAGCACTCTATATGTTGCCAGCATGGAATGCTGTTTTCTTACTTTTTCGCTGAGAGTTTATTCAAAACAAATTATTATTTTTTAATGTATTATCTTTCAAGGAAACTGGGTTACCTGAGAGAGTACAGTATTGCTGTGATCAAGAATGGCATTATCTTTGTTCCCTGATACTGGCAGGTGCTTAATTTCAGAGCTTCAGTCTGGCTACCAAAACAAAAATTACACAGGTTATTATCTGTGATGTGACATCATGAATAAAATTTGTAGTCCCTTGGCATGACCACATTGGTGAGTAAGACTTTAACTGAGCAGATTAACAAATGGCACAGTGCAAAAAAACCTTACTAAAAAGCCGAGACTTAGAATTAGATGTGGGCTCTGCTTTCATTCAGTCTGTTGTTAATGTTTCTTGCTTAGACTGCCTGATGGATAGAAAATATCTGTATTCAAAGGGGGTAGTAACAGAAATAGAAAGCTACTACCCTTGATCCATTTAGTCTTTTCTTGGCTTGTTTTAACTGCATTTTTGGTTTAACAAAAGTTTAATAAACTCACTCTGTTTCCCAGAAATGTATACAAGCTATTAATTGTCCATTGTCTGACAAAGTGAAATGTGGAGATCTACTGACTAACAATGTTCTTTGCAGTATGCATGAAAGATTGTGACAATAATTTTTGAAAGATACTTGCCAAACAAAATGGCTTTGACACATTGTTTGAACAATTGCAGTCTGAGGAACTGCACTTTGCTGTGTGAACTAGGACTTCCTGGCGATCATATTAATGTAAGCCAGCTAACAGGAAACACTGGGAGATAGCTGACTGGGAAAAGAAACTGTCATGCTATAATAATCTTGAGTAAGCTTCTAACCTTGCTTTTAAAGGGAGTATTTTCTTACCCCTGAAAGTTAGTAACCTCAGGGTTAGCTTATTTAGAGTTGTGGGTGGTACAGGGATATATGGGGTGCATAGGGGTTGCCTTTCTTGCAGCAATGTTTGTTAAATATAATTATTTAATTGATGTTTCTCTGTGACATTTAGTGCAATGTGGTTGTGCCCAAAGTCTTGGTGCAAATCTGGATTTTTGCTCTGATAGCTATCTTTAAATTAATTCATTTATTAATTTGAATTTGTTTACCAGGGTGGAGCACTGATTAATTCTGACCAGTTTCAACCTCAGCCTTTTAAATTCAGACGAAGTGGTTTGCTATTTGCTCAAATCTCACAGCACATCTTAGCCCAAAGGCTTGATCTTACAGTGAAAACAATAAATAGCAACAAAACAAACAAAAAAAAAAGCTAATCACCTGAGCACTGATCTTTGTATGTTAAGGCAGGGAATGGAAATGGCATGTCACTATCATGCTAAATAACCTGCAGTGGAATTTATAATGCTTAATGATTACTGACTGCTCTAGTCAGATAGCGTACCTCTGACATTGCTGTTCTTTAGACTAGTTAGAATTTGACCGGGGGGGGGCACATTGGGAAAACCTGGATTCAACAAGGGAGCCGAGAATCAAAAAAGTTTGGGAACCGCTGCCATAGCCATTCTCTACCCTATCTCTAAAATTCTGGAAAAGTGTATTCACCTGCAACTCTTACCCTACCTTTTAGACAATCACCTACTGACCCCAACACAACATGGCTTCAGACCTGGTCACAGTACCACCACAGTTCTTCTATCCTTCCTTGATATCAACCATGCTCATGACTCAGGCAATCTTGTATCTACCCTTCTCCTAGACCTATCTAAAGCCTTCGACACCATCTCCCATAATCATCTCCTGTCCAAACTCTCTCATCTCAACCTTTCCTCATCCATCAGCTGGTTTTCCAGTTACCTGTCAAATAGACAACAAGCCATCAAGTGGAAAAACTGTAGCTCCTCCTAGCTTGACATTCTGACAGGCATTCCTCAAGGTTCTATCCTGTGTCCACTTATCTTTAACATCTTCATTAATAACTTTCGTCTTTGTATCCCAAATGCTAAACTCATTCAATATGCAGATGACTCAACCATCATCTGCACTGCCAAATCTCTCCCTGAACTCTTACACGCAACTCAGGCTGCCTTCAACAGTACTGAGACATGGATGTTAAATAATCATCTTGCCCTAAATGCTTTCAAAACCAAAATCATGATCTTTATCCTTCCAAGAATACCAAAGTAGACAATAACTCCTTTTTCACAGTAAGCCAAAACTCAACTTCCATCGAAATAGTCCCTCATACTAAGCTTTTAGGTATTCTTATTGATGATCAATTAACATTTGACATTCTCCTTCAAACTAACATTAAGAAAACTCATCACAAACTTGGAATACTATATCGTCACCATTGCTATCTTACCCCCTCAACAAAGCTTACCCTCTCTACCACCTACCTCCTACCCTCCCTCATGTACAGAGCCCCTCTTCTTACCAACCTACAAGCAACCTTTAAGACCAAACTGGCATCATGCTATAATAAAATCTCTAAGTTTGCCACCAGCTCTAAATCCTCATCTAACCACTGTGATGCCCTACACACCTTAAACTGGCTGGAACTCCCCAGCTATCTCACCTACATTCAACTCTGCACTGCTCAAAAACTCATCTTTAGGCCATCTCAATGGCCCTCTCTTTCTTTCATGTTTACTATGCATCCTCCTGACCGATCATTCAGATCCAACAAACAGAATGCCCTATAAGTGTACAAACCCCTACGTACTCCTGGGCAACTTCTATTGTCATTCTCCCTCGCATGAAAATGGAACTCACTTCCTTCCCCCATATCTGAGCAACCCAGAACCTCTCCACTTTCAAGACCCTGCTCCATTCCTACCTCTCTTCTACCTGGGAGTGCTCCTGCTCTCACCCCTCATAGCTTCAGCCTACTAACTCCCTCTACCTCCACCATTTCCCTTCAATTGTCCTTCATCCTTCTTCCATAATTTCCACTTAACACCAGCCTTCTGGTCACTTTTATTGTATAATACCTGTATCAATTTTGAATGAATTTTTGCATTATTGATGATTTTTTTTGCATTGTTTAACTTGTTTATATTACTTATTCCTTGATTTTGATATCTAATAATATATGTATTAACTTTGTTGATATTTGCTTTTTATATCTGTAATTGGAACTTTTCTCCCCGGGCCTCCATTGAAAAAGGGCTAATTTTGGCCCAATGAAATTTCCCAGTTAACAAACTGCAAATAAATAAATAAATAAATAAGAAGGTGGAGCAGATGAAAAAAAGCTAGTGATAGTAAAGTTTTTATCAGGACTGTACCCAAAGTAACAAGAAGCAGAATGGGGACATGCAGCAGGCGGCAAGCATTTATGATTGATCCTTAACTGGGATGAACCATCCTCTTTGTTTTCCCTGGCAATTGGTCCTAACTTGTAATTAAGCTATCTACACTGAGGTGATTTTTTTTTTTTTTTTTTTTTGTGGAATCATTGAGGAAATATGCTGTACTAAGCAGTATGTTGGATTCAAACATGAGGTTTTCAAACGTTAGCCTAAGGATGAGTTATGAACTTTCAGACCCCAGTGTGTTATTTTTTTTTCCTGCACCATAATGTCTTTCTAGCCCTTATGGGGAATACTGATAGTGATTCAGGAACTGTTTAATTCCCCTGATATGCTTTAGTTACACCATAGTGAACTTTAAGCTTTGCAGTTACATGATCCATCCTCATGTCCATTACATGTATAAGGTCAAACCGATAGCATGTCCACTTGCTGCAGGGATTTAATTCATGACATAAATTACCCTTTGCCCCTTGACTTAGAAAGCTTGCACAAATATTTTAGTTATCATGTAAAGGAATGGTATTCATGCCATTTATGTGTATGCATGGGTGTTCTTTATTTTTATATTCTGCTTAAAATACACTAACATAATTTAGTCTGTTCAGGAATGTTTTTACATGTCATATCATGAAACAAGATTCTATAGCTTTATTGGATAATCCTTACTACTATACTTTATTAATTTATATACAAAGGTTAAATGCATTTGCTTAAGTATGCTTTATTCATCCTAATGCAGTTGGTACTGTTTGTATACTTCATTTTTACATAATATGGGAGCATTTAACATGAACCTGGGTGAAACTTTAAACATTTTAGGGTTAACTTGTGTCACATCTTTTACCTCCATAGAGACTATTTATGTTACCACTTACATTTTCACAGTTTTTTTAGAGAACTGTAAATGTAATAAGAATTCCTGCAGTTATGTCTGACTTTCGGCACTTGTAGTATAATATGTGTGCATTATTAGGGACATTGCCCTTATGAAGCTTTGGGGAGGAAACACACATAATCAATTTAGTGTTGTCTGTAGCTAATGACTTTCCTTAACTGTCAGAGTATGACTGAATGCATAACATTAACATTTTTTCCTGGCCTATATCCTTTTAACACATAATTTCAGTTACAGTTTCAGGTTGTTGACTCAAAAGATTACTCAAATTTTCATTTTTTGTATACTTGCCCAACTTTTTAAGTTTGTTCATAAAGTTTCATTTTATTGACTGATGTTTTGCCATATAATTATATCTAGTTACAACCAATTATTTATTTAAATGTACTGATAAGGTTAGTATTTAATAGGTACAGATTTATAATGTGGAAGGATTAAGTACAAATCTCAGGTGAACTATTCTTACTAAACTTGACCAGTTAGTTACTCAGGTAGCCTTCCTCCTAGTCGAAAAACTTAAGAGGATATGGGTAGTATCATGACTGCTTGGAATGAGTGGGTTTCACTGCCAAAGACTCTGTCACATCTTTTGAAAACTGTTTAGGAAGTTAATAGAGACACAAAAGCTGAAAAATGTGCACTACATTATTTTGAACTACAGATAAGCTATTTCTAAAACTTTTACAGCTCAGCTGAACAGAATGTATGTATTTTTCATAAATATTTTGAAGTTCTGGATGCAACTGAGGAGTAGCACCTTCTATTATTATGGAGGAGACTTTATTGTGGTTTAGTCATAAACAATTTATGGGATACCAATAAAAAGACTGTTATACAAAAATCCAAATTAAAGTTCTAGAGATGAAAACTGATTTTGTCTTAGCAGATGCTGGGGGGGGGGTCAAATAATCTCAGCAATGGGAACTTTACAAATCTTAATCTTTCCACAGGAACCGTGAGCAGGAACATTTGATTTACTTGTTAGTGCAGACCTTGTCAAGTTGGTGAGGAGCAGAGAAATATTTATCTACATCAGATTCTGATGCCACTATTGAGACCACTCTCATAATATTAGCCCTACAGGCACTATCTTTGTCTGCCACACAACTGGAAGCTTCCCATCTCTCATACTGAAATGGGCACAGTGAAGGAACAGTCTTAGAGAACTGGGTCTCAGGTATTTGAAATGCAATGATGGTTCAGATAATTTTAAACATGTGAAAAGGAGAGCCTATGAAATTCTTGGTGAAACAGATGTATGACTGGTCATAACAGAGTTGATTTTGTACAAAATGATATAGACAGACTGGTGATATGCTGCCTGTTTAGAAAATAAATGTATATTCAATTAGTGTATAACCCTTTTCTTCTAAATCAAATTACTAACAGTAAAAAATAGTATAAAGTTTAATGATACTCTTTAATGCATACTAAATGGGAAAGGATCAGTGAACTTTTGAGGTCTAAATATATAAGGACCCTGAAACTAAAACAGACTAAAAAGGAGATGGGAATGAACAATCCAAAGTTTAGAAAGTGTTAACAAAAATTAAGTTTCTATTTCTTAGGAGTTAGCAAAGTTATATTCATTTTTTTAAATGTATATTCTAATGTAAGTACTACTACCCTAAAGCTTATGTGGATTTCTTCACTAAAGTTTAAAGCCCCAGGTTTATTCTTCAGATTCAGGTATGTTAACTAGTGTAATAACTGATGTAAAGATCAAACCAGATGCAAATATTCTCAAGCATGGAAAACCAGGCTCGAATGGCATCATGACTGACTTCTCCAAAAGATTCAAGAAGGACTTGGGAAGATAACTACTTTTATTTCAAGAAACAGGAAAGTAAGGAAATATGCATTGCTCCATGCATGTTGCATCTATAATTGTTTTCCTAAGCAGGATAAAGATATCTTAAACACTTATAACTGTATATCCATCTCTCACTTTGACACTGATGCAAAGGTCCGGTACCACAACTCTGACAGCACAGCTTGAAAGATTGATACAGAATGTGCTCAAATGGCCCAGCAATTTAGTACAATTTGCTCTATGCCCGTGGCTACCATCTTTCTTGACTTTCACAAACCACTTAACTCTTTGGACTTGCTGTTCCTGTGGAAGCTTTTGGACAGTTATGAAATAACAGCTACCTGCACTTTACCATGCAGAGGGCTCTACAAACTTTCCTTAGCTTGAGTCATTATTAGAAAACAATGGCCGTTTAGTTTTGTTCTGCAAAGCTGTATCAGAAATGAAGGTCTTCTGTCCCTTGTGTTTGTGCTAGTTGTTGAACCCTTTAGATTTTTTTTCATCAGCATCATGAGAACTGTGACATTTCACTAAGAACAGGATAAATGGGCCATCAGCATGGTTTTCAGACAATTATGCAATCTGTCTGTGAAATACAGCAAGAGTTCTTAAAAGCATCTTGGAGATTTTGCTGTTTTTGAGAGAATCTCAGGTTTGTGTATTGATGTGAATAAAAACTTTTTGGTCCCTCTCAGATAAACCTATACCCTTTCTAAGAGCAAAATATTTAGTTTAAATATACAGTGAAAACTACACTGATTAAACTGACTTAGCCCCCCTTAATTTAAGAGTATATAAAGAAAAAAAGTGTGTCTTACCTTATTAAATAGACTATCAGTATTTGAATGTTCCACCTATTTACATTTGTTTTCTGTGCATGGCATTTACTGACATTGGAATGTGACGAGTTAGTAAATTAACTACAGCAAATAACACCTGTTCAGCTTTTTACAGCTTTATTTATTACACTTCCACAAATATTTACACAATTCTTTCAACTACATTTTCAACAACTTGCAAAAAAATTCAATTGTTCTGCAGTGCAAAACCATAAAACACAGAACTGCAATTGTTCATAAGAGCTCCTGGACTGTGGTGTGTGATAACCATAATGACTGCTAGCAATATGACCATTAGGCAGTGTCACTTGTTGTATTAAGAATATAGTCTGAGTCTGCAATCTTAGCTGTGAAGTTTTAAAACTGAATAGTGTCTGATTAATGAATGTTCCCAATTGCATTCAGTTATTTTTTTATTTATTTTTTTTAATTTATTTTACATTTGCTGACCGGGATAGTCCGACTGGATACATGTCCATTTTCAGCAGAGGCCCGGGGAGAAAAGCTCCAAAGGTAGTTACAAAGGAAAATATACATAGTACAAATTAAGAACAGTTTTTAGACACTGTAGAGACAAGTAAGTTAAACAATCACACAAACTTGTGAAATACAAGAAATTACAACACAAGTTAATTGCAGGTGAAATAGTATTGTTACATTAATATAACTAAAGATTTAGTCAGGCTTGGAGCAAGGACATAACCAATGAGAATTGAAATACTGCTTGAGACTTTTCTTGAAATGAGTTAGGGATGTCTCTAGAGTAATGTCAGCAGGCAGTGAGTTCCATGTTTTGCCAACAGAGTTGACAAACGGAGAGTCACCGGCTGAGTTGCTGGCTTTGACAGTCTGAACTTTAAGTCTATTAGATGAGTGAAGTGGTCCGGGGTTGCAGTAGGGGAAGATGATGTTTATAAGTGCAGGTGTTATTTCAAGTTGGTAAAGTAATTTATGAGCTACTATAAGTTGGTTGTACAAAATTAACCTGGGCAGTTCTAGCCAGCTAAGATTATGTAGGTTAATACAGAGATGTGTTCTATAGGGCAGGCCAGTTGCACATCTAGCTATATGATTGTAACAGCTAGAGGGTTTGTTAAGATCAATTTTATTTAAGTTGGTAAGTAGTAGGGAGGCATAGAGAAGGGTAGATAGTAGATGAGTGTGGGCAATGGCAGTTCTGGCAAGTGGGGTTAGGAATGGTTTGATCCTGTATAGTGAGCCAAGTTTTTTGTTACTGGTTTTGATAGTTTTACTGACATGCATATCAAATTTAAGATTATCTATGATAACACTTTGGAGCTTTGTATAGACATCTGGGGAGATTATGGTCCCATTATTAGACTTAATAGAGAAGAATAATATTGTGGACTTTTGGGTGGGGGAGAAAAGTAGTAGCTTAGTTTTGTTGGGGTTTAAAATCAGACGGTGATCAGAAAGCCAATTTTCAACTCTGTTAAAAATATCCTGAGTTAGTGTCTGCAGTTCTGGCTGGGAGGTGGCAGAGCAAATCAAGGTGGAGTCATCTGCATAGTGAATGCCAGTTTGGTTTTGGGATGACAATATGCAGGTCATTAATGAATATGGAAAACAACAGAGGTCCCAGAATAGACCCTTGGGGGACACCCAGGGTGTTGGGTAAGAGGTTGGATAATTTATTCTGCCATAGGACAGCTTGTTGTCTGTCACTCAGATAACATTGGAACCACTGCACAGTGTGCATGTCTAAGGAATTTGTTTTCAGGATGTGGATGAGAAGTTGGTGATTAACCATGTCAAAAGCCTTTGAGAGGTTCAAAAACAGACCTGAGGGTAATTTGTTATTGTTCCTGTTATAGTTTATAGCATTAGAGAAGGTGAAAAGGGCTGAGGTGGTACTATGATGTGGCCTAAAGCTATGCTGAGAGTTGGCCAGTAGGTTGTTTTGGATTAGATAGTGAAGTAGCTGTTTATGGATGCACTTTTCCATCATTTTTGCTAGTGGTGACAAGATAGCAAAAGGTCTATAGCTCAATAATTCAGTAGAGCTACCACCTTTATGAAGGGGTATGACATGAGAAATTATTCCAAATGGATGGGACTGTGGCTTCTGATATGGTACGATTGATTAGGATGGAGATGGGATATGCTATAGCATCTGCAGCTTTTTGCAGATATTCAGCAGGGAGAAGATCAGCAGCTAGAGTTGTGGGTTTTAGTTTTTTGATCAGGGTGCGAATAAAAGATGTAGTGACTGGTTGGAAGCTGAAGGAGTGCTGGATAGTGGGAATGGCATCCTGTATGTTAGAGGAATGCAAGGCTAGCTGGCCAGCTAGAGCCTGGACAGGCTCAGTAAAGAAACTGTTGAAGGTGTTAGTGACATCCTCTGGTAGTTTATCAGAAGAAGCTGAGGGAGTTGGTGTGGTGGTTTGTCCTGGGTGCAGTAGTTTGTTTATGCCCGCCCAAAACGTTTGTGGGTTATTTTGATTTCTCTGCTGGAGATGGAAGTAGAAGTTTTTTTATCTAATAAAATGAATCTTTTTGTCTCATTCCTTAATTGCCAGTATTTTAATTGATCTAGGGGGCTTTAGTGGTACACTATATGGCCCATGCCTTCTTTATGAGTATGATTTTTGATTTGGTATCTTTAGAGAGCCAAGGTGCATTTTTTGTTCTGGTCCTAATGGAGTGAACAGGAGCATGAGAATTAAGGATGGTAAGGAATTTATTGTTAAAGTAAGCAACAGCTTCATCCAAGGGTAGGTATTTTAGGGCAGACCAGTTGCATGATTTCAGCTCATCTTGAAAGTTGGTAGGATTAAAGCTCTTATAGGTGGGCTGGTGGGGATGATTGGTTTTGTGTTTAACTATAAAGGTAAGAAAGTGATCACTAAGGTCATCAGGGAGGGTCCCTGATGTATACATTTGGGGATGGCTATTGATTAGTATCCAGTCTAGTATGCTTTCTTTGTGATTAGATTTGCTTATCCTGGTGGTGGTAGATATAACCTGTGTAAACCCATATAAGTTTACATGGGTAGTAGGAGATTCTGAGTTGCAGGAGTTCCAGTCTATGTTATAATCTCCTAGAATTATAGTTTCTTGGGAATAGGTATTAGCTAACCAGTGAAGGATGTATTCTAGGGTATTGGTATTATTTCCTGGGGGGAATATACATGCAGACAATATTTATATATTTATTTTTATTAATCTGAAATCTGGTAGAGAGAATTTCTGCATTATTGACCTGGGGGGGGGGGGTTGAATGGGGTCTATAGGGACAGTTAGTATAGATTTAAAGAGAGCAGCTACTCCACCTCCCTTGCTAGTAGCACAGTCAAGTCTAATTATGTTATAGCCAGATGGCAAAACTTCATTATCTGAGACTGATGGCTTTAACCAGGTTTTAGTTAGACACAGTATATCACGGGAGTGATATTCTAATAGGGTATGTAAGTTATGTACATAATTGTTAATGGTTTTAATATTTAGATGGAAGACCAGGAGGGAGGTCGGGGGACTATTAATAGATGGTAATTTGGTTGGGTTATTAGACTTAGAGGTAGAGTGATCAAAAGTGGCTGGACCAGGGTTTGGGTGAATGTCTCCATCCATTGTGAGGTTGTAATGTAAGGTGACAATAAGCTTCAGAAATTTACGCAATAGTTTTTGACAGTGTTTAAATTTTGAGTTGATGTATCTAGAATTAATAGGATGATGGTTTCTTGTGGTTAAGGAGTTGGAGATAGGACAATTTATTGTGTGACCTTTCATACTGGATGAAATTGGGGTGGTGGTTTGACATTTTGGGTAGTGAAATCATAGATAGTGCTGATTTTCATAAGTGGAGAGGAGATATGCAATTAACATAAGGGATGGCAGAGAGAGTAAAGACATTGTGTTAGATGGACCCATAATGTTGCAGAGTTATAATTTTATTATATTTTTGCCAGGATATGAAGGAAGGACAAGACGTGGGGAAGGAAGGTAAGGGGCTAAGGGTAAGATTAGGAGTGCAATACTGATTGGTTGTGGTGTGAGGGGTGTGGTTAAGTGGCTATAAATGTAGCAGTAGTAGAGGTGGGTGGGAACTGGGGGCAGGGAGGGGTGCAGTGTGGGCCCGAGCGCAGTGAGGGCAAGCAGAGCAGGGCTTAACCAGACACACAAATCTTATAGCCTGTAAACATAAGGTAAGTACACTAGGGACATATATTAAAGCTTTTAGGTTCAATTATACAGGTAAAGCTTTTTAGGTTCAATTTTACTGGTTGGTAACACTTTTTCTGTATATATTTACTAGTTTTACCTTTAGAATAATGCCACTTATTTTTTTAATTAATGTAGGGGAAGATACTTTTTAGCAACTTTGACTAGCCAATATAAAAATAGTTTTAGGGGAGTGTTGGGTTCAGAATTTAAGGCTGCCTAATAGTGCTGTAGACCAAGGTCAGCATATATTGTGGTACAAACAGTAAGAATTAGAGATATTAACCTTAGCAGGTTTGTTAAGTTGAGGGACAGTTCAGAGCAGGTTTCCATTTAGGTTTCCTCAGGGTAGCATCCTTTTTATGTTACAAGCCTTTCAGGATAATTGGTAGAAGGGGGTAATACCTGCTAAGGGTGAGATTAAATAAAGTTAACATAGGTCTCTAGCTTAATCTATGCACGCATAATAATATAATACCTTATCAACACATCAAGTATATATAGAAACAGTTAATAGTAAAACAGTGTGCTTTCACAGGCAACCAAAACACATTAACAATGCCCCAAATGAGAATTAAGCAGTATTTTAGGAAATAACCTATTCACTATATAGTATACATGCATATGGTTATACCGTTCCTTTCACTAGCTTCAACTTGTAAAGGTTTAGTCATAGGGCAATTTAGTTATAAGACGGCACTGAGCTAACGCATTAAAAAAAACAGTGGACATACAAGCTTCCTAACTGCCAACTATTAATAGTAGGCATATAAGCTTTTTAGTCACTAAAATATTAAAACAGGACACATACAAGCTACCTAGTCGCTACTGGTTCTACACAAGGCAGTAATAAGTGAGCAACAGTTGTAACAATTTCTGTATCAAATGTGATGCCTGAATTCAGCAGTTACACATTACTATAGCATTTTTCAATCTCTTGAGAAGTGGATAATTAGAACATGGCTATATTAGATAACAACAGTTCCATAAGGAAGTGCACTAGGGACATATAGTAAAGCTTTTAGGTTCAATTGTACAGGTAAAGCTTTTTAGGTTCAATTTTACTGGTTGGTAACACTTTTTCTGTATATACTTACTATTTTTACATGTAGTATAATGCCACTTATTTTTTAATTAATGTAGGGGAAGATAATTTTTAGCTACTTTGACTAGCCAATATTTTAGAGTTTTAGGGGAGGGTTGGGTTCAGAATTTAAGGCTGCCTAATAGTGCTGTAGACCCAGGCCAGCATACATTGTGGTACAAACAGTAAGAATTACAGATATTAACCTTAGCAGGTTTGTTAAGTCGAGGGACAGTTTAGAGCAGGTTTCCAGTTAGGTTTCCTCAGGGTAGCATTCTTTTTATGTCACAAGCTTTTCAGGATAGTTGGTAGAAGGGGGTAATACCTGATAAGGGTGAGATTAAATAAAGTTAACATAGGTCTCTGTTTTAATCTATGCACACATAATCATATAATACCTCATCAACCTAGATGTTTTAAAATATTGGACAGTGTTAAGTAAACAAGAATGAATATTTAATTTGTGTCTCATTTTTCACTAAAATAAACTGCACTCACTAAGAGATGCTATTTGCCCTGTTTCTTCAAATTAGCATGTTTATTCACTTCAAATTTTCCTTCACAGTCTCCTGTTATTATGTACCCATCACACACTACAACCGGCTTACCCACTGATGGAATGTTATTTCTAAATTCACGCCTAAATATCAGGCTGATGAGCCCTGCTGTAGGATACACTGACCTTCTTTGCCCTCACATTTTGCTATATAAAGTTTGCCCTAAGGATTATTTTTTTACTCTGTTTATTTCTATTTTCATATTCTAGCCATACATATCTATACAGTTTATTTGCCTTGTTGCAAAAGCTGAGTTATCATTTTGTATTCATTAAACTGTTGAACTGAGGATCATTAGAAGCTCTTATAGTCTGATAATTCACTCAAACATTTTAACAACTTGTTTACATATAGTATTACTATATAATATATGTATGCGAGTACTGACTATAGTTGATGCTATCTTTGTTCAGCATCTGTTTAGTCAAAAAAATTTGGTCGACTAAGCAGAATTATGACAAGTGTGCAATATTGCACAATTATTGGGGGCTGAAGAATATGCCCTTTTCACAACAACGTCCAATTTCAGAGTTAGTATATGTAATTAGCAGATGGTGTGAGGGGCATAGCCCCCACATCAATGGTGCAAAGACACTTTTTTCCGCACAGAAAATAAGGTTTTTACTTTCTTTTAAAGTTGCAGCATAGTAGTGTGTTGACATTTGCAAGGTTGCCATTTTCTGGTCAACATTGTGAACATTTACAATTGGGTGTTTTGACTAATTAAGTAGTAGTATGCTGACATATTGAATTTAACTAAAACACCCAAATGTCAACATTCACAATGTCAACTACAAAGTAATGACTTTGCAAATGTCAACACACTACCACACATACATGAAGCAAAAATTCAATGCATACAACATTACAAATAAAAATGTACATTAAATCATTTTTTGGAGGGGGCAAGCCCCCCTGCTGCCTCAACCTGTGCTAATTTAATATACTAAATCTGAGATTGCACAATTTCTGTGGAAGGGACATATTCCCCAATCCTAGAAATTGTCAATCTAGTACAGAAATGAAAGGTGTCTGATTAATGAATGCTTCTAATTGCACTTATATCTTAAAATATTAGACAGTGTTAAACAAACAAGAATGAATACCTAATTTGTCTCTCATTTTTTGCTAAGGGACATATTCCCCAATCCTAGAGACTGTTGATCTTACATACCTACTGATCATCTGCTTTGTTGACCAGACAGATGCTGACATTTGGAAATTTTGATCATAGCAACTACTCCCATATACATATAGATTTTTATCTATATCTATATCTATGTCTATCATCTCTCTATCCATATAGATAGATACAGATATATATAATAGATATAAAACTATATGCTCACCTGGTATAAATAAATGATCCCTACTCTATATAGGACCATGAACATTCATATTGCCTTTATCTGTACCAATTAACTCATTTCAACTGAGTGATGCCCCCAGCTGTTTCTAGAGTTACATCCTGCTGACACCTTTAGGCATCACATATTGTTTGTTCATATTTGTATTAATAATTTCAAAAATATGCACATACAAAATATCCAAATATTTCATATTAAAGCTTACACAATGAGAAATAGAACTGCATTGATATATGACCTCTGTCTAGTACAGGTAAAGAGATATTAATTCTTGTTCCTATAGTATTTATTTATATTGTCATAAATTTAATTTTTTTCTAAATGTCTCAACAACCACGTAGCACAGACAGAAATGCTTAACCTCCTATGAAAGCTCTCAGGTCGATGAATAAAATGCTACTGACAGTATGTGTGTAACCTGAGTGGTTGCTGATATATTGTAAGTTGTTTACAAAATATTACAAACCTAATACTTACTGTTGTTTACTGTGACTTATAAATTCAGTTTAAGACCTAGAACCTAAAAAGTACTGCCACCTTAAACATAGTTTGTGTCGAAGAGTTTGCCACTTACATCTTTTATGAACCACTATGGTTCCACGAAAATGAACATTTGTTTGAAATGTGAGGACTTAAATTGATTCTGTCAAAAAGCTTAGGCTCTGCCCATTAGAAGTTACAATGCAAACTTCCAGAGCTCCATTGGATGGAATGGTAGATCCTGTCATCTGAGTAGTTGCACCCTTACTCCATTGTATTTTAGTGTGACATAGTCTTGTAGGACATTTTCACTTGCTTTACTCATCTCTGTTAACACAGCTTCTCCATATCATTATTTTAGATTTTAAAACTAAAAGCTTCAAGAACTATTGGATGACATTGTAGATGTTAAACCTAAAAGGTTCAAGAGCTATTGTATGACACTGTTTTTGTGGTTATGTAACTATAATCAGTTTAGGAAATGTCAGTATTTTTTTCCTGTGAGCTAAATTGTTTGCCATCTTTATACTTTCCCTAGCTCCATGTGGTCTCAGCATCACTGTCATCTTTAATTTTTTCTTATTGTTTTTATAACTGAGCTGAATTTTCCACCTGTTTCAGTATCATGCCTTTCTCTTTTTCCTTCTGTCTCTCAGTGTTTAGACTTTTTAAAGGATCATAAGAAATACAAGGCAGTTGCGTCTTGTGACCATTTATACCTTGCCAGTACTCACCTTCAGAATAACCCTCTTCTCTTTAAGACTGTCAGGCTAGTAAAGCTAGGGGTAAATTTGAAAATATCCATCTGATTATCCAGTCCAAATTTTAAGGAAAGTAATGTATCACATGGCTTAATTTGCAGTGGGAGTCTATTCCAGAAGGTGGAGAACGTGCTGTACAATGAGCCTATCTCACCACCTAGTTTTATTTATATGCTGATAAATATTTAGATCCCTTGTTATAATATTTCTGGGAACATTTCATTTATAGAAATACAAAAAAATGTTGAACAACTGGTTCCCTAATGGCTCAGAAATGAATGGAGAGATTTCCCTCAGGAATCTTTAAGATACTGAATATATAGGGACAGTGCTTCCAGTCTTTTCTGTTAACTTAGGGTTTTTAAATTAGTGGTCTTCTTAGTTAGGAACCTCTGGGGTCTTTCTAGTGTAGTACATCCCAACAGTGGCCTTGTATTCAGTAATTAGTTTAATTAGTGCTGGATATAATGGGACAGTGACCAGTTTGGATTCAGAAGATATTCCTTTGACAATCAGCTGCACTAAGTAGAATGACTTCCTGTCAACTCTCATTATGCGATGATCATAGAAGAAGGGATTATCAACCCAAGTACCAAGGTCCCTAATGACATTCTTATTCTGGAGTAGGGTGTTGTCTGTGTTTGATACTGCATATTCAGCAACCACATTAATTTAGTCTTTTGTCACTGTCCCTTTTCTATGGATGTAAGGGAATGTCGTGATAAGCAGCCTACAATATATTCTCTTCTGTTTTGTACTGTACATAAAACTGATAGGGTCAGAGCCATAGTATCCATCTTTTTTATTCTAATCTGTGGCTTAGCCTTTCATTTGTTAGCATTTTTCTCTAATGATTTATGATCAATGAGCAACAGATAGCTCCTTATTAAAATGTCCAAATGCCCATACTATTGTCTGTGTTTAATTTCAGTCTAAAAGCATACTTACTCTACATTTTATGATGGACTATTGGATTTAGCTGTGAAGAAAGGAGATGCTGCCAGCACACCTAGCAGAAGTTTTGTAAATAATTATATGTCATTTGTGAATGTCAAACTAATTTATACAAGATGTTAGTGTTACAACTGTATTAGAAGTGTATGTCATGTATATCAAATTGCTCTGTACAGATGTTTGTGTTGAACAGGTATTTGTAAAATGCTTGTGTTTAAAATGGATCCACAGTGTGCCCAGCTGGAAGAAAACAGAAATGTGCATGCACTATTGTAACTGTTTAAATGTATATACTTAACAGGGGAAACTGGAGGGTTAAGCTCAGTCCAGCAAACTTTAGAAAAATATCTGAAATTATATTACTTTATAGGCTATGCAATAAAGAGTTGACCTCTAAAGTTTTCAGTGCAGCTAGAGACATAACATCTGTACTAGGAAGCTTTCTGTATTGTCTTTGGAGTGAAAGTGAATTAATTACTACTTTTGAAGCATGAAGAAATGCAATTGTTGCATCACATCCAGCATCTGCAACAATCTGATCAACAGCCCTTGTCTGTATATTTTAACAGGTAGATACTAAATGCTGCCAGGTTCTAGCAAAGGGGATTTTGGCCAGGGAACTAGAAGTCAGATGACAAGAATGTATGTCATTCTGCAATCTATATCAGCAGTAATATTTGAGATATTATTTTGAAACCTCTCCTAGTGAGACAGAGCATTCTTCATGAAAACATCAACAACTAGAAGATCCGTTCACCACATCTGCCTTGCTCTAATGGTAATTTTCTAGGGGAATAGTAAAATTCTCTTAGATACAGTCAGGAATATACTGAAGCTTAGTATAGATATTTTTCTTTATTTATTTCAGACTCTCCTGCAATGTTGTTTTAAATATTTCCTGTGGTTTTGAACTCTGATGTCACTGTGAATATATATTTAGTATTGTCTTGTTCTTTTATTATTTATATTTAAACCTTTAATTGTGGCTGATCTCTGTAGAGATATTTAAGTCTTAAAAGTACTTGTATATTTATTTGGTGACACTGTATGGGCTTTCCTCATAGCCTTGCTCTTGGTCAAACTACTATTTGTATTAATCACTCAGTATATTGGGTACCATTGGAAGAACCTTAAGGTAGCTGCAGGAGTGACTGGTGGCAGTGAAAACTACCTTACAGTCTGGGCAGAAGGGGGCATAGCTAGTAAACCTGTGCCAGCTTTTCCCAGGTGTGTGTGGGTGTAAATCAAACCTCAAAGGGTGTGTGTGTGTGTCAGCTACTGGGACAGGGACACAAAGCACCAGTTGGACAGAGAGGGTGCTGAAGATCTTGACTTGGTCACTCAGCTGAGATATCAACTATATAGCTGTGCCAGTGGGGAGTCTTATTGGGGATTTGGAGGAAGAGGGAGAAAGCAGCCCCAGATTAACTGTGGTCTCTGTGTGCTCTTAAGGGAAATTGCAGTTAATGCAGAGAACTGCACCTGGAAATACTGTGTGTATCTGTTATCCTCTCAGTGAATGTCCACCAGTGTTGCCAGTGGTGAGGATTGAGGCTCCTTGAGTACTGGTTGGCAGTGATGGGTCATCACATATTAATTGGCTGGCAGTGGTGAGATCACCACATCACATATTGGAATTCATTGTTGTGGATATTGAACTGCTGAGTCTGTAAACAGTGGTCACTAGAGAAGATGTTTCTACTCTCAGACAGCCACACAGTAGACATTCAGAGCTTCATATTACAACAGTTTAATTTATTTTTTGTTAGCTTAGTTAGTCAGGGAGAACAGGCAAGGATGTCAGTGGAGGATTATGGCAAGCTGACAAGGAGCCAGTTGGCTGAGATGTGACAAGCCAAAGGACTGGTGCATGCCAACCTGACTAATGTGGAAATGGTTGCAGCCTTAACCACAACTGCATCACAGACCAGCAACCAGGAAGGCAGCTAGACTGGCCTTGGGGATGTATAGCTCTCAGAAAATGGACAGTTCAACTTTGCCTTCGCCCATCTCTATCAGTCTTCACACCCCCCCCCCCTCAGAGAACTCAAGCTAGTTTTTCAAGTGACCCTTGAGAAATGCCGCTTGAGAGGGTTAGGTCTCTCTGAGTGTACCTAACCCCCATTCTCTGCCTTGAGAGCCCATCTGCATTGGCATTGCTACTCCCACTGTGGTGATGCACTGACATATCATATGCTTGCAGCCCCAGGCTCCATCTTAGTAACTTGGCATTTTTCTGGCTGGCTCTGTTTAATCATGTTAGGGGGTTGTGATCTGTCATATCAGTGAAATTCCATCTCTACAGATAAGGCTGACGTTTCTGCAGTGCCCCCACTATGGCTAGACATTCCTTCTCTACAGCTGTATAGCATTCCTCCCTGGGTTGGAGCCTATGACTGAGATAAACCACTGGGTGCTCTTCCCCCTCTGAGGAAATATGGCAAAGCACAGCTCCCGCATCATGGTTTGAAGCATCCACCTGCACAACAAATTTTTTTGCTGTAAACTGGACTGGCTAACACAGGGAGTCCTCACAAAGCTTCTTTAAGCCTCTGGAATGCCTGCTCACATGCTGGGGTCCACACTACCTTTTCTGGCCTGTTCTTCCTTGTCAGGTCTGTGAGTGGAGCAGCTATGATACTATAACTGGGGATGAACTTTCTTCAGTACTCTGTTGTCCCTAAAAATGCCCTCACCTGCTTTTTAGTAACAGGTGCAGGCCATGCCTGAATGGCTTCCACTTTGGCAGGTTCTTGCCTTATCTTACCACTCCCCACTCTATGTCCTAGGTAGGATAACTCTGCCATACCCACCTGACACTTGCTCAGCTTAATGGTCAACTCTGTCCTCTGTAGTCTGCCCAGCACCTCCCTGACATGCTGAAGGTGCTCTGGTCAGGAATGGCTGTAGATGGCAATATCATCCAGGTAAGCAAGGGAAAACCCTCCTGCTCCTGCTAGGATATGATCTACCAGCCTCTTGAAAGTCGCTGGGGCATTCTTCATCCCAAAGGGCATCTTTGTGAACTCTTACAAGCCAAAAGGAGTCACAAAGGCTGACTTCTCTCTAGCACTGGGAGTCAAGGGCACCTGCCAGTAACCCTTGGTAAGATCAATGGTTGTAAGATACTTAGCCCCAACCAGCTGCTCTAGGGCCTCATCTGTCCTAGGCATGGTGTAAGCATCCAACTCTGTGTGACTATTTAATTTCCTGTAGTCCACACAGAACCTGGTGGTGCCATCCTTCTTTGGCACCAGCACTACTGGGGAGGCCCAGAGGCTGTTTGATTGTGGCCACGGGGGAAAATTTCTCCATTTGATATGTGTGGTTTTAGCCAGGTTTCAGAGATAGAGAGAATATCTGGGGTGTGGAGTGATATCCAGGAATAGAGTTCAGTGACTTTGTTTTGGGTACTACAGATACTGAGAGCAATAAGTTTAAGATTTTTAATAGATGGGGTAGTAAGTAGATGGGGATAGGTGGGGGGAGAGGACAAGATTGGGGGAGGAGAGATGGTTTGGGTAAGTGTGTGGGCCAAGGTTGGGATGAATATCACCTGAACTGAGTAGATTATTTAACAAGGTAGAGGGTCTGGAGAGAAATGAGTAGAGATAGTCATACTTGAGTTTAGATTTTGTAGGTAGAGAAAGAGAGATAGGGTATTTAATTTTATAAAGATAGACTGTGTGAAGAGAGTGGATGATAAGCGAAAAGAGTAGGAACCTGGTTAAAGGCAGTGTTGGTTTGGGAGAGTAAGGCTATGGTATAGGTCAGGGGGTGTATGATGCAGGGATGTGGAGATTGAGAGAAAGGCTAGGACAGTATTTATAAGAATTAAGTGTAACACTGTGACTAGAGCTGGGATGGGAGAAAAAGTGGAGGTTGGTAGGAGGTTAAGGTTCAAAAGGATGAAAACTAAAGTAGAGAGTGAAGGGTAGTATAGAGTGAAGTAGTGTAGAGAAGGGGTAATATGGAAAGGTATTTAGGATGAGAATAAAGAGTGGTATGTTTTAAGGAAGGAAAATTGACAGGGAAAGTTGGTAGGAAATGTGAGTGGGGAAAGTAGGTAATTGAGAGGGGGAAGGTGATTGGAGGAGTCTGCTATGGGGAGGGGGGGCTGGGGGGAGTCACCAAATGGTGGAGTATAAATATAATTGACTTAGAGGTGGGTGGGAATGGAGGTAGGATAGGGGAGCAGAGTGAGCCTGAGTGTAGTGAGGGCGAATGGAGTGGGGGTGCATTGGCCTGGGAGATTCAAAAAGGAGAAGAAGGCAAAAGAAACAGTGGAAAGGTGTTGTGCATATAAGTAGTAGAGAGAAAAGGGAGAGGAAAAGCAGGTTATCCTGGTGGAAGCAAATAGCCTAAGTACAGGGAGAGTAGGAGGGAATAGGTTAAAAGCAAAACTACAGGAAAGAAGAGTGGTAAGCATAGGGAGAAGCTGATAGGGAAAACAGAGTGGAAAAAACAAATGGAGAAAAATAGTTAATAGAGGAATGCTAGGACCAGGAAGGAGAAAATTGGTGAGCAGTTCTGAGTGAGATGTAGCAGCGTGATCTCTATGATGGGGCAGAGTACTAGCAAATACTCTAACAATACTTTAAACTATAAAGATTAGGAATCAATTAAAAAAGAAGGGAAGTTCAGTGAGACCTCTGGTAGTCCATAGAAGTGGATGGCTGGGTTATTCTTTGGGAGAGTCACAAGGCACTTTACAACAAGTTGCTGGGCAGGGTGTAAGCTGGCAATTCAGTGTCTGTTAACCAGACTTGCCTCTGGCAGTCCATAGAGGTGGATGGATGGATTCTTCTTTGGGGGAGTCACAAGGCACTTTACAGCAAGTTACTGGTAGGGAGTGAGCTGGCAATTCAGTGTCTGTTAACTGGGCTTGCCTCTGGCAGTCCATAGAGGTGGATGGCTGGATTCATCATTGGGGGAGTCACAAGGCACTTTACAGCAAGTTGCTGGGCAGGGAGTGAGCTGGCAATTCAGTGTCTGTTAACCGGGCTTGCAGAAAAACAGTCGCTATACTCTACACCAACACAGAGGTTTGAGTGATCCGTTGCTAACAAGATGGAATTCCACCAGAATGGTGGGTGCTGTGCATATAAGGAAAGGGAAAAACGTGTATCAGTAAAGCCACTACTATTGCAGGGAAGATAAGTGTTCCAACTATTTGATATATTTATGGAACCTTCTTGAAATCAATAGAAACATACATTATTGTTTGGATATGCAACAAAAGACCCTATTTGGTCCTTTTAGAGCATTAGCTAGTACCTACACATCCATTATATGTTGCCATTGCCATAAAAAGAGTTCCATTTCAGTATATCTGATATTGATCCTTTGGAAACACAAAGATAAACATTTCTTGATTTAAAAATCTACTGAAGAAACAAGGTAAAGATGATCCAAAAACGAACTGAATTGTTGCTGCTCAAGAAATATGTTGAATGATTACAGCATTTTATGTATAAAAATTTATTAGCTAGGGTGCTTCAATGCTGCTAAGATATTGATATAGCAAATGTATTAAAACTAGCAAGTAGTGAAGAGGCATTTAAAGTGTTATCCTACACTACCCCTTCCAGAAAATATAATAAAAATACAAAAGAGTTTCCCTAGAGTCATACATACTGAAAAGGAGGGGGGGGTGCTCCAGATGCGCAGGATTTTCATTAAGCTTTCTTTACTGAGATATTAAGTAAAGTACAAACCCAAGAGAACACTAAAGTAACATTTATCCACATACTATATTTTATCAGAAATATGTTATTAACACTTTTAATTATGTCACACACAAATACACACACACACATACACACACACACACACACACACACACACACACACACACACACACACACACACACACACACAAAAACACTTAGGATTCTTGCTTTAGATGTTAATTTATGTTGATGAGACTAGACTAGACTATTTGAACTTTAAAATATATAACAAAACATATGAAGGATATCAGAAAAAATATATCCAAACAAAACAGTCTTTTTAATCTGGTAAACCTTGTACTGTTATCCACTTACATGAGGTTTGTTTTACCAGATAAACTTTGCAAATGAAGTCACTGAATCACACAAGAGTTTAATGGAAGTGGAGCTTGTAAGACTGAAGATGGTTTGTTTTAGATTACACTTTTGTATTATTCAACTTATTAAATATAAAATATAGTATATATGTATGCATTTTACTTCTATCATGCTTGCTAATTGTTCTAAATGTTTTTGTAATTAGTATTCATACTAAAATAAGTTGCCCTGCCTTGCTGCTTTGGAAGTTTTAACTATAAAAGTAGTTATGCAGGGAATATTATTCACGTATGCAGATCAAGCTTCTTAGAGAGGCCAAAATGTACATGCAGGAAAGACTTTAGTTTCCAGTCTGTGTACTCACTCAGCTGTCTTAAGTACTTAAAATGTGTTAGGGAAAAAAGAGAAAAAGAAAAAAGACAATGTTTAGTAAGTAAATTGGGAAACTGGAAAAGAGATAGCCGAGCATTCATTACAATACATTCCCATTTAAAATGTCTGGTAGGGAATGATAGCAGATTTTCTAAGCTTAGTATCATGGAAGCTTTCAATTAAATGATTCAGAAAGTACTGTTATTCCTGACAGGGGCTGACCTGTAATTTGCTCTAAAGTCTGGCTATAGACTTTACTACTGTGACATCACTAACAGTTCAAC
>NC_056743.1:1147283734-1147321234 GCF_019279795.1 Protopterus annectens | reverse complement strand
TCTGAGGCTGCCTAGCACTCTTTACATTGCCTAAGCGGGTGTGCACGCTGCTCCCCAAGTTTTAATCTTAAAAAAAAAGTAAACCAGGAAATAGCAGCTCTGTGCATATTTGAGCACTGTGTTTGTGTGGAGTGCCCCCCGGCTTAAACAGGAAGGCAATGGGAAGGGAAAACAGCAGTAGGAAGGTAATCTAGGAGAACTAGCATAGCTGGCAGGTGAAATGTATCAGAATCAGCCAATTACACAGGCAGCAGACCAGCCAAGCCCAGAACACTACTATAAACTATGCAAACAACTTTCCCTCTGTTTCCTCCCACATACTCTATACCACCGGTGTATACAAGCGGGGAACTTTTAACAAACAAAACAACAAAATGATAGGGGCTGCAATAACTATCATACAACAACATGTGGAAGAGGCTGAGGGTAGTGAGGATGTGAATGCTGTCGACAAACCCACAGTGAGGAGATGGAGAAGAGTGTACAGACCCAGGAATTACATGAACTGGAGATAGTGGAGCACTATAGGGTGGACAGGGATCTCCTACAACAAATTGTTGAGCTGTGCCGGTCACACCTGACACACAGAACTAACAGAGGGGAACCCATCCCAGTGGATACCAAGGTATGTGTAGGATTAAGAATACTAGCTACAGGTACCTTCCAAAGGCCAACTGGGAATATGATTGGGATCTCACAGGCATCAGCATCCAGGGTACTCCACCAGTTCCTGGATGCCATGTCAGCACATGCCGGTGAGCATGTATATTTCCCCAACACCCATAAGGCGTTGGCCAGCAATATGGTTCTGTTCCACCAAATAGCAGAATACCTTGAGGTACCAGGTGCTATAGACTGCATGCACATATGCATCAAAGCACCACTTGGTGAGCAGGGTAGGGTCTAAATCAACCTCAAGGTCTTCCCCTCCAACTGCCAGGTCATGTGCGATGCCCGGGGCATAATAATGAATGTGTGTGCTGGCTGCCCTGGAAGCTATCATAATTCCCAGATCTGGCATCTGACACAGCTGTACCAGAGATTTGCCAATGGGGACATCCCTTATGGTCACCTAGTGGGGGATGCTGGTTACACACAGGAGCCGTGGCTGAAGACACCCATCAGAAATGCACATACACCCGAACAAGAACTCCATAATGAGGCACACACACAGACAAGAATTATAATAGAGCATGTGTTTGGGATGCTCAAGTCATGGTTCTGGTGCCTGGACATATCTGGTAGAGCCTTGCAGTACTCACCAGCTACATGTATCCAAATTGTCATGGTATGTGCCATGCTACACAATATGATCCTGTGGAAACAGGTGCAGCAGGAACAGCACGGGGCAGGGCCACACAGCCCCATGCCATTGCCAAGGCCTGCACAGGCATAGAGTGACTCAGATGAGGAATAACCTGAGTCTGCCCCAGTAGGCAGAAGGAGGTGTGCCCAGTATGCCCTGGCCTTGACAAAGAGGCAATGCATAGCACATACACTGACACAGGAGGGACCCAGGGAATGCCACCGCTCTCTAACTAGCACATACAGTAAATGAAATGCCAAACGTGACACTACCTGTGCTCAACCATGTGTAGGGAGTGTACTATGTGCATCCAACCTAGGCAGCCCTTCAGCTCCACCCTCAATACTGGCGCACCCACAAAGTAAGTCACTCAACTTACCAATTGCTGAATGTAGTAGTATGTGTTGCTACCTGTATCTATGGCATGGATGTGAGCATGCAAGGGAATCGGGTGGCTGATTGTGATGCCAGCAGATAGTAGACACCTATAGTGACAGCATGAGATCTGTAACAAATACGGATGTCACCACAGCAGCCAGTACTACACTTGGTAACAAAACCCACTGCAGAAAATGTGCTTGGCCACATGTGTGTCCATATGACACACACATGCCAGTCAGGGAGGTTCACATACCCGACAACAGTCACAGCCAGCAGGACAGGTATAGACAAACACAAACAAAGGCTGTGCTAAGGCCACTGAATCATGCCTATGGGCAACCCCCCAGGCCTACACAGACAGACTACATCAGGTCAGGCAGTGGGATGTTAGTTCTGAAGGGTAGGAAGTCAGAAAGTAATATGTAGGTCAATGAAACGTAAGACCTGTACTACACTGACATGCCTCTAGTCAGCATGATAAGTTAGAAAACATAATGAAATGGAGTACCTGACATACCAGTACAGTCATAGCAAATGTGTACAAGTGTCAGGTGTGCCACCCAATCCTGTGTAATAATGCAGAAACAGTCAGGTGTGCCCCCCATATCCTATGTAGAAATGTAGTAACAGTCAGGTGTGTCCCCACTCCCATGTAGACATGTAGTACAGTCAGGTGTTACCCCCCAACACTACATAAACATGTAGTAACAGTCAGGTGTGCCCCCCAGTCCTACGTAGAAATGTAGTACCGGTCTGGTGTGCCACCCCAATCAGATGTACACACATAACAGTCAGGTGTGCCCCCCCCCAATCCTATGTAGAAATGTAGTAACAGTCAGGTGTGCCCCCCATCCTGTGTAGCAATGTAGAAACAGTCAGGTGTGCCCTCCCATATCCTATGTAGACATGTAGTAACAGTCAGGTGTGCCCCCTGAATCCTATGTAGAAATGTAGTAACATGTATGTGTAGGTATAATACCAGTGGAGCACAGATGCCAAGAGGTGGCCAAGGTAGCAGGATAGATTGTAGAATTTGCACAATATGCAGGTATGTGTGTGTTTCTTATTGTGTGAGAGTTGTCAGTATGTATGCATGCTGAGGTATGATCTGGTGGCCATTGCCCACTACTGCCGATGACAGGGCCAAGTCCTCACAACTGCAGTGCCAAAGACAAGTCCCACCAGTATAGCACATGCTAGCAGTAAGCCATTGTAAATGTATGGTGGTAATATGTGTCACCATCTGAAAGACTGACATGTCATGGCTGTTGGGCTAGATATACAAGCAGTACACAGGGAAAGTACCCCAGGCATACAGTATATAATGTGTAACTGTGAAATGGACACACCCTTGGAATTGTACATACAGGTATGCATCACATTATCTGAGCATGTAGTAGGGGATAGTGGTGTCATCTGCCTGAACACTTGCAGATCACAAAGGTGATAGGTCTGATGTACTGGGAAATAGCTGATGTACTTGCACATGCCAGCATAACTGGGATGCCCCATGCATATCTGTGCATCAGATGCAAGTAGTTTCTATAGCACACATGCACCCAGCTCACCAAAACACCACCCACAGGTATCTCTCTGGTCGTATCCCTGCTGTGGGGAATGGGTACAATATGACCCCACCTGTATATGGCAATAGAGAAAGAATGCAGCATGCCGTGCATGTGTCCTATGTAGGTGTGTCCCTAGCCATAGCTAGCACCCTGCCAGCATCCACACCACCTGATCAAGACAGATAGAGAGTATTGGCATGAACACCTAGCACACCTACCCTGTCACCCCAGGGGAATATACTGCATGGCAGTCTGAGACTGTAGGATTGACAGAATGCAACAGCCTGCCAGAGCTGGCCCACATCAACACCAAATGGCCTACAGGCCTCTGCCAAAGGCCTGTGTCTCACACGTACTGCCAATGCATGTTATGTCATGGACACCCAAACAACAACATAACACACTCCATAAAAGTCATATACAAGGCCATGTGGACAAACCACAGTAACATGTTCACCATGTGCCACTGCATGAACTGTGGACCAGCACCAAAACTCAGCTGTGATGAAGTGATAACCTTAAGGAAAGTATCAGAGAATGTATGCATAATGTATGGAAGAGGATAGAATAATAGAGAGGGCGTGGAGCATGGACAACATGGGATGTGCAAGGTCTGACACACAGCTGTGTGCACACACTACCCTTGGCTGTAAACAAATAAATGGGTGGTTACATACCTGCCCGTACACCACAATAGGGGTAATGTCCTGACTCATGGCCCCTGCCTCTGGGTAACCTGTGTGAATCTGTACAGCTGTGAGGTATTGCCACAGCAAGATAAGGCCATATTGTCATGTCGATGGATGCACAAGTATGGGATCCTCTGCCAGCACTGTTCCAAGGTGCTGAACCAAATACACAGACTCAGCAGCAAGTGTCTGCAGCTCCCCCTCCAGAATGGCATAACTTACCATGAATATGTAGGCATCTGCCCACAATACCGGACACAGCTGCAGTCACCCTTGTCCCCCAGGATATCACTGTGAGCAAGAATGTCCACCTGACAGTACATGAGGACATGAAACAGCACAGTGTATAACAGTACACATATCTGAATATCTCTGCTAACAGCAGTACCATGTAGCAGAAGCAGCAGAGACACAGTCACCTACAGTGCACACAATCCCCTGCACAGTTTGTCACCATATTGCAAAATGATTGATGGATGCCCTGTAGAAACAGTTTGCTACCTATAGTGTACAACACAAAGGTCTGCACCAGAGTACAAACTACCTGGAATAGATCCATACATTCAATACAGAAGGGCATACTGGGCATGCTCAGACTCAGAGAAATGAAGGTAATGTCAGACGACATACGGAAAGGTCTTACTGGGCATGCTCACACACTTAAACAAATAAAGCCCATGTGTGCAAACAACAGTGGTCCATACATATCTGACAGTTGTAGATGTTAGTGCATACACTCCTCAGTATGCACCAGTCATGATTTGCACACATTGGATTGGAATACAGATATATATCCAAGGACAGCACACTATAATAAGCCAAAAGTAGACATACATAGATATGTGGAAGAGAATGACTGTGACAAAGAGCCATCCAGCATGAGACCTGTCCTACCCAACACACAGCCAAATGGCTACAACCACATGAGGTGTAAATGTCACTCACTGTAGAAATTAGCCACCGGTATCCATCAGCATTACAGTCTATGTGGTGCAAGTGCTAGCTGTGCAACATGAGTGTACAAGGCAGTAGTCATCTAGCAGCTGTATACAATTACCTGCAGAGTATAACCCTGTGTGTGCCTGCATGTGGTATGTCAACCTCTAGATGAATGGGTTATGGGCCATGCACACACTGCCCTCCCCATAGCCTAACTAGGAAAAGCCTGCTGAGGTCATTCACTTCGAAATACACCTTTGGGAAAGGAGTAGTTCAGTAATCTCTGTGGCGTGTCCTAAAATTGTGTAATGCTGTAGTGTGATAAACTAGTTAGGTAGGAGCTCTAATCCCAGACATGGCAACTGTGTGTGTGTGTGTGTGTGTGTGTGTGTGTGTGTGTGTGCGTGCGTTCGTGCGCGCGTGCGCGCGCACACCTCAGTTTGTGTAGAGAACAATGCTTTTTAGGCTAGTCACAGTCACTACAATTCAAATTCCCTACTTTGGCAAGGCTGCTGATGTCATTCACTGTGAAATACACCTTTGGGAAAGATGTATACCAGTAATCTCCATGGTACATCCTATAACTGCATACTGCTGTAGTGTGATAGACTAGTTAGGTAGGAGTTCTAATCCCAGACATGGCAACTGTATGTGTGTGTTTGTGTGTCTCTGTCTGTATAGGGAGCAATGCTTTTTAGGCTAGACACACTCACTACAATTCAAATGCCCTACTTTTGATGTAATTTACTGTGGAATACACCTTTGGGAAAGATGTAGCCCAGTAATCCATGTGGTCCACCCTATAACAGTGTAATGCTGTAGCGTGATATAGAACTCTGGTAGAGGTTCTAGTACCACTCTTGGCAAGTGTGGATGTTTTTGTGTGTGTTTCTTTGTTTGTGTAGGGAGCAATGCTTTTTAAGCTAGTTACCCTCACTACAGATCAAATGCCCTAAGGCTGCTGATGTCATTCACTGTGAAATACACATTTTTGGAAAGGTGTATCCCAGTAATCTATGTTCTGCATCCTATAACAGTGTAATGCTGTAGTGTGATATAGAACTCTTGTAGGGGTTCTGGTCCCACACATGGCAAGTGTGGATGTTTGTGTGAATGTTTCTTTGTTTGTGTAGGGAGCAATGATTTTTAGGCTAGTCACACTCACTACAGATCAAATGCCCTATTTTGGCAAGGCTGCTGATGTCATTCACTGTGAAATACACCTTTGCGGAAAAAGTACTCCAGTAACCTCCGTGGCACATCCTATAATTGCATAGTGCTGTAGTGTGGTAAACTAGTTAGGTAGGAGTTCTAATCCCAGCCATGGCAGGTGTGTTTGTGTGTCTGTGTTTGCCATTCGTATCCTGTGTGGAGGCAGCTGTGAGTAACAACTGGACTCATTGTGCAGTGGGTTTTGCAAATTTCTTATATGATGGCCCTAGTATATGTCACAATGTCCACATTACAGGGATAACAGATGTGAAATAGCTGAGAGGCTAAGGTGCAAATCCATACCTGTACATGTGACATCAAGGCCTGGCAAACATAGTTAGCAAACCTTTTATTACCCAGAGAACACTCAACCCATGTCTCATATGCAAATACACTTGTCTAGGCAACAATCACTATGTTGGTAGTACCCCGCATATTGCCCACAGATAGTAACCATTGTGTGATTGCAGTGGACTACAGAGGGCATGGCACCCTGTCCATAAGTCCAATAGGCACGTACATGCAGAAAGTGCACCTTCACTGTGTTCCCCACTAGGCACCTGCAGCACCTGTGGTGTCATCACATGTGACCCACAAAGGACATACCATGCCTTAAACACATGCCCTGTATGGACAGATGCCACTGACACCAGGGAATACCTGTATCATGCTATCAATGTAGGTGCAGGGTCAACCTGCTGTCCATTACCAGTTCCTGCCACATGAGGCCAGGACTGGCACATCTGATGATAACAATCTGTGTACACAGCATGGGCCAGACACCCCAAGTACAGTTCCACATGTCACTGTACATGCATGTGGGATGTGTGCACATCCCAGACACCATCCACGTCATGGACTAAAGAACACATACATGGCAAGCAGTGCACAGCAATGGCCACACACAATAGTTACCCAGATGACTGGATGGTGAATACAATACCCACCTGTGTGGGCCAATCCAGACACTCCACCCCTGAGCCACACTTCCGACCATTGTCATGTGGCCTGATGCCAAAGTATACCCATCATCTAGCCTTGTATAGCTGTCTGGTGCAATCAACCACTACACACCTATGAAGCAATGTACCCATGCATGTCAGTACTGGCACCCTGTGTCTGTGTGTGTGGTGTATGATGCTTATGACCACATTCACACTCACTACAACCCCCATTAGCATACTGAAGCATGCTGACTGATGTCGGACACCTCCACATTCCCTTTTGCCCATATAACCTCCGGATAACCCCTGTGGTGCATGTGATAACCTGCACAGTACTGTATTGTGGCAGACTAACTAGTAAGGAGTTGTATTCCTGACCCTGTCACGTGTGTCAATGTGTGTGCATCCCTGAGAGAGTGTGGCTGTGTTGATGATGACACCTGTTCATGCAGACAGGCACGTGTACTATACCTACCGTATAGTTACCATATCACTGTTGCAAATGTCATACACCATCACATATATATTTGGAGAGCTCCTCAACATGTAACCTATGTGGTGCATCCAATAACTGCATGATAGCAATACATAATCAGTCAGGGGTTTGATACCCTGTACTGGTAGGTGTGTGACACAAACATGCTTAAGTTTTACTCTCCCACTCCTTCCTGACTTATATTTGCCTCTGTCTGTCTCTCACACTCCCTCTCTGGTGGATATGGAGACTTACACCTGCTTTGCTTAGGCAGCAGCATGTGTTTTGTATGTGATGCTCATGATCAGCTGATGGCCTCTGCATGAATTGCAACCCTCCTCTAACAGATTGCATGTGGAACAGCTGTGGTAACATTCCCATAGCCAATTGCATGGAAACACACTCCAATATCTATGAACATCATGTTGGTGTTGGGCCTTTTCATTTACTGTGAGCAGGATTTAGATATGTTGTTTGGCAAACAGCATCACAGCTGGATTGAGGATTTACCTCTAACAACATACACTGTGGAAGCAGGACAACACACGGGAGGGGGATGTGCCTAACATGACTACAGAATGTAAGTGTTGCTATTCTGCATTTGGAGTAATGTTGGTTTAACAGGGTGTATGTGGATATGGCTGTTCTACATGTTTTAATACCTGTCATGACAGTGCTATGTTTCTGAGGAAATCCCCATCTGTAGGATCATCTGCAAACTGGGCAGTGTGTGGTGACTTTTGTTGCTTGTGTTACTCACAGAGCACCTATCTGTGAACTGCAGAAGCATAGTGTGAGGATTGTAGACAGTACATGGTGATAGACATGAGAGTTACTGACCTCATATACCTCATAGGACATATGTTGCAACAGACACTGTTACAACAGTAAATGTATGAGGTAATCACAGCAACATGTCAATATTGGCCCTGTGCTTGTGCCTGCAGCCACAACTCTGCCAACCTGTGTAGATATATCATGCAGTATGAGGCGCATATGTCCTGTACTCCATAATTTATTGACATTATATCTGATAACAAGCCAGTGGGATATCAGACTGTGACACATGTTATTTATAGTAGGGGTTCTCTTTGAGAACATAACCTGGGCATACTGTGGTTGTGTGTACAGTACTGAAGTCTGTGTACTTATGGTGATTGTCGACAGTGTGTGCATTGTGAATATGTATCTTGGCCTGTGTACAGACTGTGGTAGATGTCATTGTTCTTGGTCCTGTTCTATCTGATGTTACATACTAGGCCACTGTATGTTACCCTATTGGCTTACATGTTTGAAGGGCCAAACACACACATGTCCCATACCACAGACAGGCATCGGACCACACTGTGTAGTGGCTCAGTACATGTAGATTTAGTGTGTGAGTGGCACATATGAGGATGGTGTTGATCAGATAGTCCATCTACTGTAATATTAAGCTAGCTACCATATGTGGCTGTGTTCATATTGGTTGTGGTTATGCACCTTCACACAGGTGTCTGTTACTCTGTGCTGTGACATGCCTGTAGAGCCTACTATATATGCAGGTACATGTGTATTCCCCCATAAGAAGTGTAGGCCAGTGTTGTGGCAGTCTGCCTGTAGCCTGCAGAGTGCTTTGTTACATTTCAAGCAGCTTAGTGTACTTATCCAGTGTGATGTTATGTCCAGATACTTGCCAGATGTACTGCTGCCAGGCCACCATAACAGTCATGTATGTCAGACAAAGCAGTGGGATGCTGTACAGATATATGTCATTAACTAGTGGGTAGTATGTGGCCATGGTACCTCTGTACCAGTGGTTATTATGTGGCAGGACAGACAAGGGTGTGTGAATGCATAACCTATGGGGGCAAATGTATACCAGTATTTATGTGTTATACCCATCTACATGGCTGTTAACATCCACATTGTCAGGCTTGGTTTACATATCTTGCACTAAGGGGTTCTGTGTATACCTCTGGACTGACCAGATCGTGTCAGACTGTCCAGATGTATTGGCCATATCTTTGCTGTAATCCACAGGATCCTTACTGTGCTAGCAGTAGTACTGTATTATGATGTCCTTAGGATGTCTGTCAGTAGCCAGTGGCACACATGTTAAAAGCAGATGTGACCTCCCACACACAACATGTTTGTGAAGGCAGCCCTTATCACAGTAGCAATAGTCTACATATATAACTGCACTACATACCAGACATCCCCTTGCACTATGAGGTTGGGACTATTGGGGTTAAGGTAGGGCTCCACTCCATGATCAGGACATATGGTTGACATATATTTATATACAATTATCCATATAGCTATATAGATATAAACACATATACATAATGACATACATAGATGGATATGTATTTGCACATACATATAAACACTCAGATACACACATATACACAGCAATATATGTCTACATATCTACAGTTAGAGATACATATGCACAAATACTTATAAATATCTACATATATATTGACAGTAACAGGTATATCAAAATAGATTTGTATGCACATATAGTTATAGATATCTGCATATATATCTACATAATTAGGCATATCTGTACACATAGGATGTACATACATATGTAGCTATATATACATATATCTATATATACATATATCTATCTCTCTATCTATCTATCTATATCTATATATATATGTGTGTGTGTGTGTGTGTGTACATATGAAGAGCTGTACTCATCGCCATATATATGTTGCACTATACAGATGTGTATACAGACATATGCATGAATATACATGTGTATGTACATGTATACATATATCAACCTATAATATGTATATATCCATAGTGCTGTCATGTGTAAACCTCACGGTTGTGTATACTCTCCCAGATGTATCTCACCATATGTATCTGCTATGTGTACATTATTTTAAAACAACATATGTGATGCAACAGTCATTTTAATAACAAGTATTACACAATTGTGGGAGTAAAGGCAATCGTTACATACTTATCAATATGTGTATTGACAGATATATTGGAAAAACAACATCTGTCTTCACAGAGGTCATGGTGTAGTGGTTAAGTGTTGTGACTTTAGTGTACAGGGTCCTGGGCTCAAGATCCGCAAGGGCTGTTCATTTTGTTGCTGGGCAAAACAAGGGCTGTCAGATACAGAGTGGTTAAGGCAGTTCTGAGTAGCTTTAAGTGCATTTGCACAATTTTGCATGAAGATAAGCAGTGCTAAGCTACGGGTAAACATATAGGCGCTTACACAGTGTAGGCTTTGCTTACCAGTGTGCAAATCAACTTAGCTGTTATATTGGAGCAATGTTGATACCTGCTAAGCATGGCTTAGCCCTGGTAACCAGTTCACATCACCCAGTCTGATAACATAGCAGGGTAATGACATCTGTAATAAGTGTATATAATGCCATGTACAATACATGCACCTATGTGCTGTCATTATGATAGCAAGGGGTGTGATTGTCATGTCTGGAACACAGATGTATGTGAGGCCTGTACATTACTGTTATCCATGTGACTTTGTTACATACAGAGGTAGTAACCCAGGGTACGTGCCGTCACAATGGCATGTAGTGTATGATGGCAGTACTACTGTTGACAGTGCCTACCCATGCAAGAGTAGATTGCTAAATGTAGTACAGACAACAGGCACACCTGCAGGCATAGCTGGACTCTGAGACCTCCCTGTGGTATCCCTAGTGTGTGAGCAGTGTCACAATATATAACCCCAACTGGGTAATGATCTGACATGTGGAATGTAACTGTAGACTACTGCCTGTACAGCACATGATAGCCAGGGTTCCTGAAATGTAGTTATGGCATACATATTGTTGTCAAACATCTATCTGTCAACACATTCATCCTCTAGCATAGCTACTTGCCAAGCGGATGACTGCCAGTCCCTATACAGATGTGCAGATGGCAGGGTATCCCACTGGGCTATGTACCGGCATCCTAAGCTTGATTGACACTGACATGTCTACCCAGCTGTGTAAGAACTGGAACATATTGGAGATAACACAGTGTATGCACTACATGCCATGGGTACCTCCACTGCACTACCACAGTCAACTGAACATGCTTGGGTACAGGTCTCCCATCACAGACATTAACCATGTGTTGTAATGCAAGTTGCTTGCATGGCAACTTGATCACCTCAGTGGCCATATGCAAGAGGCACCTGGCAGAATGGCTGATGCATGTCACTTCCACCCTGAGGGTCGATGGCTTGCCTGCTGCCACATGGCAGGTGGCAGGATACCACTGTACACACAACCCCTACACAGTCCAACTCTCCTTGGACAATAGCTAAGTACACAGCTATGACCACCTGCAGAGATGCACCCCAGTGCTGACACTTGTGTACATGTGCATGACTGAGTATAGCAGTGTCTGTGTGTTAGAACACCTGTACATGGGAATTCCATGAGGGCCTTCACAACCACCACAACACCCATTTCCATAGCCAGTTGTGGCTGCTGCTGTATGGGACATTACATGTACCCTGTTAAACTCTTCTCCATACCGGCTACACAAGCTTTGCAGTACCATCACAACAGAGTTATACAAATGGGTTGATAGGCATGGGATACCCATTGTGTTCTGGCAAGTGTGTGTATATGTACATGTCCATTTATCTGTAGGGTACAGCATTCCATGACCACATACTCCTATTTTAATACCCATTGCCACACGGTAGTACAGATAGTGCTGTTGCTGCCCATAGGTGAGGCATGACAATGCAACACCTTGCTATGCGTGTGGCATGTGCATTAGATGCACATCCCTGTAGTATCACTGTTGGGATCTACAATGGGCTGTATTGCAGTTGTGGCCAATGTGTGATGGTGGGTATATCAGAGTGTCATCATGGGTTTCAGGGAGTACAATATCCACTGAGGGATGTGGGTGCTGTCTACACTGTCATTACACCAAGTTCCACCAGGTATATGTCTCATGTACCACGTTATGGTTACACTGTCACCATCAACCATACAGGTATCTGATACCACATTCTAGGCCAGTTATGCATGTGCTATGTGCAGCCTACCTGTAACACATTGGACACACGGTCATGTTAGTTAGCAGCAATAGGCCCTGGTCTCTCAGATGTGTGTCTGCCTGTTATGTGTCTATTAATGTGTATATGAAGGTATGTCACACTATGTAGTGCCCATATATACCCATTACATCCCCCATTAGCATACTGTACATGTCCTGGGTTGTTCTGCATGTAACATATAACCTGGAACACACCTCACCCTCAACGCTGTGTGGTGTGTGCAGTGGAAGCCACACATGTCAGTATCACTACATACCTAGTTAGGGGTCTAGTTTCAGTGGTGCCAAGTAACAGTGTGCATGCATGTGGATGGGCCTACCTCATGTTGCAGATTATACATGACCCAGCGGGTCAGCTGTCCATGTGACACAGGCAATAAGTGTTATACTAACCTGTGACATGTGTTCAACTGTACCCCAGATATGTTACAGCCATGGTGTCACCAGAGTGACATACCCCATTGTAGAATATGACTGCAGATCATCCTAGTGCTGACACATGTACACCTACAACACAAATGGATAACATTATAGAGACCACAATCAACCAATGTTACTAACAGCTATAATGCATCATTGCTGGATGGCTACACTACCTGACATATGTTTATTACACTTTACTCTTTACAACATGTTACACTGCAGTACTGTGGTACACTATAGTACAGTCACCATGTGCATCAGAACCATATTAGCCTGTCTCTGCATTGATGGTATGGATGACAGGGATGTGGTACAGGTATCATCATATGCACAGGGTGTGTTGCTGGTTTGCCAAAGGCCGAGGGTGGGCTATGCATTTGACACCATGTGTGTGAGTGAGGGGTGTACTGAGGTGAACTGGGCATGGTGGTGTAGTGTGTGTAAGTATGGGGTTGCCTTAGGTGTGTTTGTATAGAGTGTGGGTATGCATGCACACAGTTCTGCCATGTGACTGCCCTACACAGGTGTTTATGGACAGCTGCAGACCATACCCGGCAGGGTGTACAATTGACTGCCTCCGGCCACGGACCCATGGACTGTGCCTGCCAGGGGTTCCATGGGCACATCCAGGTACAGACCTCAATGTGCTACTCTCACCTGATGATGACAAATGTCTGCTGGTACCAGGTTCCTCCTGGGAGTGCTCGTGGCCTGCTGTGGTGTGGTGTGGACAGCACCTCTCCCACTGCCGGTGCTGGTACTGCCACTACGGGAGCCCCTTGGTGTCAGAGCATGTCTACGTTGACTGCAAGCTGTTGGTGTTGCTGGCTGACTACCACACAGCCATCGCCACACCCCCACCACACGTTCAAGCACGGACATACCATGGTCAATGAGGGCCATCATCTCACCAGACCATCTATCCACGAGCTTGATATAAGCACGGATGGCACCAGACAGTTCACAGAAGTTGTCACTTGCAGATGTGAGAGCAGCCCTCTGCATCCTCAGGCCCTGTCTGGTGTAACATTCCATATGTGCCTGCACTGCCGTGACAGCCTGAAACATGCACCTGCTGGTACCAGCTATGTCACCTCTGCCAGGCATGATGTCCAGCGGCCCTACCACAAGCACCCTGGGACATCTGCCTATGTGGTGCCCTGCCAGACATCTCGCTATGCCTGCTGTGACCAGGCACAGTAGGCATGATTACCACACTTTCCTGTGCACTGCCACCAAACGCCAGCTGTCCCTCCACTATGGCCACTGGTGATGGGATATGTATAGGTACTGAAACTGTGTGCAGGATCGGAGTGGCTAAAAGGGTGATGTCAAATGATGGCACTGTTTCAGCCCCTGACAACCTCACCTGTGCCTCAACAGTACTATCATCATCTTCAGTGTCTGTATGGACACCAGTATCAGATTGCATGCAGGAGGGACCCTGACCCACCTCGCCACCTGTGGGGAAAACAATAAACGCACTTTAAAACCTGTACAACATTGCCTAACAGTACACACACACACACACACACACACACACACACACACACACACACACACACACACACACACACACACACCCCACCATAATACCTATCTGTCCGTGACTTTACAGACAGTCCCACATATATTTCCATGTGTTCCTCATCCTGTATCACACTTGGTTACATACATACATTGATATCACTCATTATCAGTCCTCTAAATGCCTAGACAAGCAATCACAACACACAACCTGTTACTACATTACCTGCCTGACCTGTGTGTAGCGGTTTTAAATGCCCTCACTGCTGTTATTCAGTGTTCACCCTGTGTATGTCTGGACATCATAAGCATGGCCCCTGTATGCGTGGGCTGCTATGTTCACTCCATAATATCATGCAGTGGTGTGTCATGTGTATGTATTGCTTAGTACATGCCAGATATGCTGCTCGATCAGCTTATCATGTGACAACTGTAATATATGAATACACTCCCTGGTGTTGACTATTACTTCACCAATGCATCTGTAGTGCTGCATATCTGGGTTGTAGGTCACCTCTCTGCTGAATGTGATATTAAGGGTATACTTGGTGTCTACCTTCCCTTTCAACGACTGTTCCATGCTACAGACCTTATTATACTATCGGCTGTCCTGTGATTACACACATGACAAGTATTCCTGGTGTGTAATGTAGCACTCCATGTCCATGTACTGCACAATCCCAAAGGGAGGTACTGCTGTATGAACACCCCACAATCACACATGTGCATACATGGCCACCCCCACAAACACACACACACACATGCACACACACATCCTACATGCATCAACCTCCCTCCACTTCACCAGAGTGACCCTGCAGACAAACTAACTACCCACCAGGATGCGCACACACACACACACACACACACACACACACACACACACACACACACACACACACACACACACACACAGTTGAGGCTGCAACATGATAGTACACACAGTCCTCTTATTACCCATCTGTCAACATGCATAGCATATGGTGCACAACAACATGCAGTGCAGCTATAGTCAATCCATGCTAGCAAAGGTACATGTGTGTGATGCATGTGCTGTGTCAATAGGTGATGCCCGTTTCCCTAGATACCACTGCACCCATGTACACAGTATTGCTGTGCACCTGTTCTGCACCCTGCTGTGTACTGTGCACCACACCTCACAGGTGTGCAACTCATTGCTGAATGTATACTACTGTGTCAGTTATGTCAGCTTTAATGCTCACAGCCCCTTTGTTTTTCAGCAACACATACCTAGGATGATATGTGGATAGATGTCATTTGTGAATGTCTGATGTCTGATTTACAACTCTCAACATCAGTGGACCATGTATGACCAATCCAATCTCTTACACTGACAACCATCAGATCATACTATGGCTATGGGGGTGTACACACCCTTATTGATATGATGCACCCATCCTTGATCTTCCATGGGACCACATCACCGCATATCTTAACAGTACATGAACCCAATATGTGACATATGCTCTGTACTTTCACATGCAGTGTCTATGGAATGTGTTAGGTGTGTGGATGCTGACCACGATGCATACACTTCAGTAGGCATATGTGTGCACACCCTTATCATGATGGTTTGTTGCACCTCTTGTTATGTGTACTACAGCAGTCACTACTTCTGGCAGGGGTATACTAGCATGGGCCATCTGCATTTGCCAGTGTATGCTCAGTCTGCCCTACACATGTCCCCCTAATCTGCATGATTGCAAGGTCTACTCATGTGCACATCCCTTGGTGTTCACACACTACCGTCACTATTGCCGTGGGAGAAGGGTCACATCTACCACAGTTCCTGACCCTGACTATGTGCAGATACAGCCATTCTTAGCATCCTTAGGATCCCTACTGCAGTGCACTGGTGTGTCATGCTGACACCCCCCTCCTCCTTCAGCCTTTTGGCAGATGCATAGCAAGTAAGGTTACTTTGCAGTGTCCCATACACTGAACACCACATGTTACAGCCTAGTCCCAGCTGATACTGTGGACCACAGTAATGCCTTATGCCATAGTGTTACTCTGCAGCAGTTGCCATTGTCCTACAGATATATACACTGGTGTTGCACTGTATATGGGTGTTGTTCCAAACATGTCCCAACAGTAGGCCATGTCTCCCACCATTATGTTACTCCCTGTGGACACATTATGCAATGACAGGATGTTAGTTATCATGCATGTGTCTGATACTCATCCAATACCCCATAATGGTCACCCCTGTGATGCCATGCATTTAACAGCAACAATACGTGCACATGTACAGCATGCATTCTGGGTAGGTGTGTTAGATGTGTGCATGGAATATACCATCAGCATTACATGCCCGGGGTTTTGGCAAGCATCTACTTAAACCATACTCACCAGCTACAGGCTGCTGCCTTGGTGGTATGCCAGAGGGATCTACATAAGAGGGTGAGAGATGCAAAGTCAGTGGCCACACCTGTGGCATTGCTACAGGGTGGGTGCAGCATTACACTACATCAACAGTACATGTCCACAATACTACCACATCTGCACATCTGTTTATCACTACTATGCAGCAACAAAATACATCTATGACATGTCAGATATGCATGATCTACCTGTACCGATACAGATGCATATGAATCAGTGGTCTACTGTTGTGCCCTGTTGCCTTACCTGCACACTCCATGGCCGGTGTGTGGGTGGCACCCACCTCCACAAAGGTGTCCATTGGTTGCTGGCTTTGCGGACAGGCAGGTGCCATGAGACTGGCTAGGAGCTCCTCCACATGCATCAGGTGGGATGGATGGCATGGCCCCCTCCTGTGGAGAGGTGATCCCCCTGGACTGCAGCAGCATGCCGATGGGCATTGCAAAGCAGGTCAGAACAATGATGCCGGACCTGCTCACAACTGCGGTTGTGCAGTTCGACATCATTAACCCTGAGGACTAAGTTGTTCCACAAAGTGGTCTGCTCCTGCTGATCATGGGTAGCCTGGCCAAACAAGATTGTATAGTGCTGTATGAGCTCATTCAGCAGAATTTCATTTTCAGCTGCTGTGTATACTGGTAGCCTTCCATGGGACATCGTACCTGAAAGACATAAAGATGGACACAGGTGTGCGCAGGTCATGCAGCAAGGTTACCACAGTTTGTAATACACATCACTGTCACCCCCCCACCATGTCAGTGACAACAATCTGTACACACAACTCAATAGGTATGGCTACAGCATACCTACCAGTGTGACAAGATATTGTACCTTACTACGCTTTGTGCAATGTGTTTGTAGCCATGCTCCCTCTGTGGACACTATCATTGCTGGGCTGCTACATACTATTCACCTGCATGCCATTGTCAGGGCCACAATGGTTCCATATGTGCCTGTGGTATGCTTGCTATGTGTTGGCTGCACATCTGACATTGTGTGTTATTGGGGTTATCTATTCATGCTGTTGGACATGTTCTGGGATTGTATAGACCATTACTACCGACATATGTTCTACAACAGTGACACAATAGCATGTATATGTGCTATTGGCTAGCAGAACCACCTTTCCAAACTCATCTACCCATGTTACCAGGCCATATCACATGTGTGACCCACCTTGGGGCCTCCTCATGTACTGGTCCAGCAATACCATTAGGTGGAACCAACTCAGGGGATGTTGGTCCCCCTGGGAGCACACACAGACATGTTCCTGTCCCCTGAGGTCAGGTCCAGGGTCTGTTCCATAACGGGCTCCACAGACACATGTGGAAGTGCTACATCACTTTGAGGCACCCAGTACACATTCACAGGGCCCACATTCTCCTCCTGCCCAGCCTCCAGGCCAGGCACCTTCAGGGCATGGACTGCTGTTGTGAGTAGTAGTGGGTGGGAGGCTTATTCCCTTTGTGTCCATATTAGGGCCCATGGGACATCCACATCACAGACCACGCACACCATCCACGGTGTTTACCCACCACATGTGTAACCTACCAGCCCTGTAGGCTGTCCTCTATATCTACCAACCCTGACCACCTCCACAACTATACCTGCCATACTTTCCCATATTCCCATTCCATACTTCACAGACAAGGGCAATGTGGTCCCAACAAGGGGTTCACATGTGACATACCCGTCCATGTTGCACACACTGACAGCTGTAGATATCTGTGTGTATTTCTATGTGTGCTGTTTCCTCACACATAGCATGCAGCACTGTGGTAGTAATATAGGAGACATGTATTTACATTCATATATGTTTGTGTGTGCATTTGTATATATGTAGACATGTGCATATACGTATATATCTATATATGTGTAGATATACATGATGTTGCAAATATGTGTTCATATATATGTCTACACATGGGTATCTGTATATTTGTGGACATACATATCCATATATATATATATATATATATATATATATATATATATATACACACACATATGCATACCTATATGTTGGGTACATTCAGACATCAGGTCAACAATCTCACAATGCCTTCCTGCACAGCTGCACTGTACTGCCTTGCTACAACACAGACATGTGCCACATATGGACACAGCCTGACATTAGGGGGGTGTATGTAGAGCCAGATTGCAGGTAACCCTGTTACACACTTATGGCATTCCTGCATGCTACAATACAGGTTAACCTGAGTATCCTGCAAGAGGTGGACTGTGGAACCCACGTATCCATCATTATGGCATTACTTCTACCACCAGCTATTGGCCACGTAATATACATACTTCCCATTACACAACACACACTATGATGGCTTACATCTTATTAGTCAGTGCTGCTCTGTGTGGTTGACGTGTATGGCCCACTACTCACAGGGACAGACTCTATTGTCCTTAGCAGTTGTTCAGCTGAACATCATTATAACAACAACACCTGATGGCACATATAAATTATTCCACATCATCTATCCCATTATTATGGACCAAGTACCACGGTCAATTACATACATATATACTTCACATATCTGTTCTGGGAATGCAGTCTCTTCTGGATTTTTTTTTCTGAGCCTTACATGCACACTCTCTGTCTGTCTCTCTCTCTCTCTCTCTCTCTCTCTCTCACTCTCAGTCTCTCTCCAGTAAATGGAATGAGCTGCTTTGCATAGATTGCAGCATGGTATTTCTGGGTGATGTGCATGATCAGGTGATGGCCTCTGCACCAATCAGTGTCCTCCACTTGCTACCAACATACAGCATGCTTTGTAGTACTTCAAATTACCACTGTCATGGCAACCACCTACTGTAAATCCCTACATCATGTGGGCGTGGTCCCTTTACCTTTCCTGTATGATGCACATCCTTCCTGTATGTGGGCAGTAGTGTTATACACAGCAGATAGCAATAACTCTTACAGGAGAACCTGCACACTCAGGCCAGCTACATATTTGTAGGAGGTTCCAGAACTATAGACAGAGTGCGAGTAGTGTTGTTATATGCATTGTATAGCACCGGTGTTACAGGGTTTGTGGGTACATACTAGTTTAACTTGGAATGCAGTCTGTCTGAATAGCTCTCAACTGTGGGCCTATCCACTTGATGGCAAGAGGTGTGCCTATTATGTTTTGTCTGTCCACCACACAGGTCTTCTGTCAGATATATCACTGGCAGTGTGTGTGCTGAGTGCTATCAGTACATGGCTACATCCATTTCTGTTTCTAACTTCATATTCCTGACTAAGGATATGTTGCAGACTATCCTGTAACACCAGCAACTTGCTTAGTGTATGGCAACAGTTGTACACACATGGGCCTGTTTTCTAGCCTCTGTCCTCCACCTACATACCAGGCTTTGTACATATGACACGCTGTCAGGGGTTGTTATGTAGTGGGCTGTGAGTAAGTCATGCTTCCATTCCTGCCATCAGTCCACTGCTGTTATGTCCCACACACATACTGTGGGCTTGGGTCCATATATGTGTGGGCTTCACATACACAATTTATGTGTGCCCTTATGCACTCCAGAGGCCAGTGTACATAACAGTGGTATATGGCCCTGTATTATTGAGTCTGGAGGAGATGCACCATAACTAACCTAGAATGTTACAACATGTGGGGGTATCAAGGGTAAGCTGCTTTAAGATATCTGGATGTTCATTACCATACAATTCGCCTTGAGGAAATGCAGGCCTACTGCCTCCTGCCATACAGACTGTTCTGGTTGTCAGTGTGATTGTGATGGTATCAGTTATGTCTTGTTAAGTAACAGATACATCCCATTGTGTCAGCTGACGCCTTTACCCCCTAGGGATTGTGTACACAGTGTAGATAGAGGCTGCTGAACTATACATCTGCATTACTTACTGTTGATTGATTGGTATTCTGTGGCCCGGTCTGTCTTTACTATTGTACTACCTTGAAGGCCTCCTCCTAGACAGCAACAGTTGTATATATATATACATATACATATAGATGTAGGCATATATATCTATAGATGGATGTATATGTATGTATATATGTGTGTATATGTATATATATATATATATATATATATATATATATATATATATATATACATATATAGATGTTATATTTATTTAGATATTAATATATATATATATACATATATATATATATATATATATATATATATATATATATATATATATATATATATATATATATATATATATATATATATATATATATATATGTTATAAACGCTTACTGCTGCTTAAAAGTGCTTGCTCACGCTTACCCCAGCACTAATTTCTTTAAAAGAAAAGAAATAAGGGTTGATAGTGAAAAAGGCACACAAAGAGGGAAAGACAGTGGGGAAAATAGCTAGGGATATGCAGGAGCGTGTAGGGAAGGTCCATAGCGGCCATTTAAGCTGTGCATATACACTGACTTTGGAGGTAGCTTTAGACACTCAGACCCCTGAGAGATGGGTGAGGAAAACAATAATATGTTGTGATGCCAGTTAGTCCAGATTACATGTGTCCAGTGGACACGTATGTGAAATGGACTCCTATGTATGGAGCGAGATTTTTTTTTTTTTGGGAACAGATTGCCCTTTTTTTTCAGGTGAGAGTGGGATGTTGGGGAGGGGTAGTAGGTATATTTGGGGAGGTAGGTTGGGTAAGTTGACAGACAAGACAAACAAGATGCATACAGGGGTGGTATATGACACATGTGGGGGGGGTGAACACCTTGATGGTGAGGGGTGTTGGGAAATCAGAAGCCCATGAGCCCCCTAGTGGAAACAGTGGGACTGAGATCCCCACCCATCGGCAGTCACCACTGCACCTTCACAGCCCTGAAGGTAGGTGTCCTGGGGGCTGAGTCGGAGAGCCAGGCTGACCCTCTAGTCATGACATGCAGCCCTCAAGCTGGTGTAGAAAATCTCCAAACTGCTGATTGAGTTCTCTACGCACTACAACCCGGACGTGGCAACGGCTCTCCATGCGCGCTCCCGGGGGGGGTCACGAGCCCCATCCCCTGAGGTGGTTCCAACCGAAGGTAGTGCAGGACCAATGGATGAGGAGGTCCTGGGTTGGATCCCAGATGTGCTGGTGCCCAGTGCCACGGCCAGCTGAGGTGGGACAGGTGAGTCCGCTAGGACCCACATTCCCATACGTGCTATGGTGTTTATCGTGTATCAACGTATGTGGGTTAGTAATAGTCAACACATTCCATGGTTAGGTATAACAGCATGCATAGATATTCCCATTAACCCAGACACCAGATACGGAACAGTGGGTATTTAGAGTATTGTTGGACATATGGTGGGGGGGGGGATGTCAATTAACAACTAGTATATTCCTGTAGTTCACATTACTTTCTTAGTCAGTGCTGTTATCTGTAGCTTACAAGTATTACTACACTACCCTAGTGCCTTAGTTTGGACAGTGATATGGCTGTCATCATCTTTATACATGAACTGGTTTAGCCTGCAGTATACACCTCTTACCTGGTATACCTGTGGAGGAATTGTTTGTTAACACTAACTAACTGTTTCTGCACATACTCCCAGATTCCAGGTTGATGTTATGCACATACCTGTCCATCTCGTTTTGCGTAGACTCTGGCCATGTCTTGACCACATGCAGGTGAACCGGGACATATGTTGACTATTGCCCTCTTTAACCTTTTGTGACTTACAACACTCCTATACAGGATTTCCTACATATATGCAGAAGACAAGATGATTGCTGTAAGCTTGTTTTACTCAGCTATTAAACCTTGTTGGACTTTGGAGTGTACGCTCGTCTTGTCTTGTGCCTACTAGTTTTTGGATGTTTTTAGTAAGGATTTCCTACACAGTTATATTATGTAGCACAGTGTGGGTGACATTGATCAATGATACCCTATTATTCAGAGTACTGCAACACTCACAATTACATACAATACCCTATAAACAGTTCCAGTACGGGGTATCAAGCTTTTATTTCTCGGCACAGTGTTTGTATCTGACTTACCTGTGGGAGCAATGTTTGTTAGCACTACCTGAATGTTGCCACACAAAGTACCAGATTTCACATTAGTATTATGCACATACATCTCACTCTGTTACTGTACACACTCTGGTCACAGCTTGACCACATGGGGGTGTAAATGGAACATATGTGGCTTATTACTCTCATAAGATTTTGGGGAGTTGCTAGTGTGACAGGTTTGTTCTCATAGATGTGTGACAATCAGTTGCATTTCCTATTTGCTACTTAAACATCTGGGATCATCCCACTGATTTCCCATGGGGACAGAGTGACAGGCAGCAGATATGAGCCCATATACTAGACATTCTGGACTTATCTGTACAGTTGTGTGGTATGATTCTGTATGCAGCCTACTTCCACTCCCAGGATTCAGACCATGGCTGCGTCTGCTAAAACTAAAACACTGTCCATTACAACTGTGTGTGATATATATATATATATATATATATATATATATATGTATAGATATTGTTTTATATATATATATATATATATATATATATATATATATATATATATATATATATATATATATATTGCTGTATATCTCCTATCTGCTTTCTGTCTTATAATTCTCCTGTGGTTTTACATTCTGACCTTGTATTACAACTCTCTTATACAAGATTTCCAAGACAGTTATATTATATAGCACAGTGTGGGTGACAGTGATGATACCCTATTATTCAGAGCAACTGCATCAGTGACAATGCCATACAATATCAAAGTAAACAGTACCAGTACAGGGTATCATTCTTTTATTTCTGGGCACAGAGTTCGTATTCGACAGACCTGTGGGAGCAATGTTTGTTAGCACTACCTGAATGTTGCCACAAAAAGTACCAGATTCCACATTACTGTTATGCACATACATCTCACTCTGTTACTGTACACACTCTGGTCACAGCTTGACAACATGCGGGTGTAAATGGGACATACGTGGCTTATTACTCTCATAAGATTTTGGGGAGTTGCTAGCTTTGTTCTCATAGATGTGTGACAATCAGTTGTATTTCCTGTTTGCTGCCTATACATCTGGGATCATCCCACTGATTTCCCAGGGGGACAGGGTAACAGGCAGCAGATATGGGCCAATTTACTGGACATTCTGGACATATCTGTACAGTTGTGGGGTATGATTCTGTATGCAGACTACTACCACTACCAGGATTTGAACCATGGCTGTGTGTGCTAAAACTACAACAGTTCACTTCTCAGTTACATGTGCTATTCAGATTGTGCTGTCTGCCTTTCCACTATTTTCTATGTGTCTCTCAGTTGTACTAAGTGACCTCTGGAGATTAAACCAGTCATATACAGACATTCCTACACATTCCATTTATGTTGCACAGTGTGAGTTTGTTTGTTTGTGTCTTTCGGCTTTTCCCGGTTAGGGGTCGCCACAGTGGAACTCCGGTCCTGTAATGATTGGTAGTTGATTTTTACATGCCAAGTTACCAGCCCTGATGCACAACTATCAACGAAGGTACGCCCATTCACACATGTCTCTACGCAGATGATGCTCTAGCCGAGAATCGAACTGGACAGCGTCTTACTGTGAGGCGACAATGCTACCGCAACAGTGTGGGTAACAGTGCTTAATACAATGATACTATTAAGTGATTGCAAATCTACATTACCATATGATACCAGAGTATACATATGCAGTCTAGTAGTTAGACCTTTATTGTCAGGCTATTATGCTTTTATTTACATACAAACTATATGAGATTCTTCCTGCCATATTCTCCGGTGTATGCAGTAGTTGTCTTAAACGATACAGGTTTTATATTGGCAATTAATTTACTAATACTTTTAGATTTATTTCATATGACAGTACATGTAAGAGTATTACTGACCTGCCTTGCACCGCAACTTCTCCAGGCGACATCCATGGGCCTCTTGGTTCGCAGCCCACTCACTTGCCACTGTGAAGGACATAAGAGGAATATTTAGCCATACCTATCCATAATATACATGAGCTGGCAATTATTAAACAGGTAAAGGAGTGATACTTACACACAGCTGAGACCTCCCTGTCATCCTAGCCTCTTGGATCTACTGATCCAAGAGATCCCCCTTTCATCACTTCAGATCGGCATAGTTATGCCTGACCTGCTCACCAGTTCAGGGTATGCCAGTGGCACTGGTGAGGTCACAGGCGAGATGGCCCTGGGCTACCGCCTTATATTGGGAACCTGAGTACTGGCCTTGCAGCAGTCTCTGCTCATGGTCTTTGACAAGGAGTCCTGCCATGACTCTGGACTCTTGGATGCCCAAGTGCTGTGCCCGGAAGCACACTTCCTCTCCCCTTTCTGCCATGGTGCTTGCAAGCGGAAGCTACAACCAGTTATGAGATGTATTCCCGCCTGTTGGGTTTAAGTAGGGCTGAATTCCCGCACTTTGCCATGATTGGCTGGTTTTGATAAGGCTAAGCTATGAGCAAACCTGCTTACCTAAGGTTGGCATTATTTAAAGGGTATACCACTGAGCACATTGAGTTAGCTGGCCTACACATTGCTTACAGCTCCTAAGCTGGCCTGTGCAATGCTTAGTGTTGCTTAAAATTGACTTTGCATTATATTTGCTGTTTGGCATTGATTTATTATTCATTACATCTTATATATATATGTCTGGTATCCATAATTCATGTGTACGTACACTGTATGGGGTCATTGTGATTAGTAGGGGACTTCAACACTCTATTACATTTATACCTCACATCTGGGCTTACTTCAGTACTCCAGTTCGCATATTTATGTTATGTCGAAGGTTATAGAACATATGACTGTATACTGATTCCTTTCACATGTTCAGTTTGATTTTTACTATAGTGAGGGTTTGTTTGGTGATACCTCAGTCTTGTGTATTGCTGTGATGACTTGTTGGTTAACTACTATGACTATAGTGTATAGCATCCCGAGTTCAAGACCTGCAAGGCTGCTCATTTTTGTTCCTGGGCAGAATAGCGGCTGTCAGATACAGAATGATTAAGGCAGTTTTAAGCACTTGTAAGTGGGTTTGCGCAAGGGTAAGCACTGCTAACCTCCAGTTAATGATGCTTACAGAGCGTTAGCTTCAATATTGCTTAACCTGTGTGCGCATTGCTTACCCCCACACAAATGGGCTTAAATCAGCTTACTAGTGCTTACATATGCTTACTCCCACTTACTACTTCTTAATAGTGCTTACACTTGCTTACTAGTGCTTACTCCTACTTACCACTGCACTAATTTACACAGTAATGTGTAATGGGAAAGTGGAGGATTTGGAAGCTGTATGGTGTTATCATTCATTGCACATTTTATCTTCCATTTGTATCTATGATTCCTGTGTACATATACTGTATGGGGCAAATGTGATTATCTGTGGACTATGCAACAGTGTGACACTGACACCTCACATCTGCATTTAATGCAGTATTCCAGTTAACAAATATATGTTATTTAGTAGGTTTTACTTGCCTTGCAGTACTCTACACAGTGCCATATATACTAATTGCAGTTCAATGAAATGAGAGTCAGTGACATGAGTTTTTAGTAATTTGAGTTTTTAGCAATGTGGTCAGCGTGGAATGAAATTCAGTGAAATGAGAGTCAATGAAACAAAGCAGACCCAGCTGAAACATCTGCTGTCCTTAAGGAGTTGTTTTTATATATCTCTTGTTACCTCTAATCCAAGAGGTTTTAATGAATCAGACAGTGGAAAGTCTAGTTTGGCAAAATTTTTCTTTTAGTTTTTACTGATTGGTTTGTCTGTGTGAACTTCTTACTCATTGTTTTAGTTTGTTACTCTACTTATTTGATCAAATTCCAATAGTAACTTTTATATATGTAATAAACTATATTGTTATGCTTTGTTTATAAAATAGCATAACTTTCCTGGGTGCTACTGCATGTCAAGTATACTATTAGTAGCAAACCTTCAGAACAATGTAATAACTGACAATGATTTATTTGTTTATTATGTAACTTGTAGTCTTTAATATCTTAGCATATTATTTAAAATATTATAATTATTTACATTTAGTCAGGAAGAAGTAACCTGGGCAGTTCTTAGACTTTCCAGAACTCCCACAACATCACAAAAGTGCTCATGACTGTAAGTTGCTTCAAGCTGGTTTTCATGACAGGGACTTGAAAGTGAACAGTCCATCAGTTACAATTCACACAAAAACATTCATGAGTGAATCCAAGCCACCTCTACATTATACATCAATCCCTCAAACCCTTCAAAACACACACACAAAACAAACAAATAAATAAATAAACATCTCAAAGTATGTTATTTTTATATATGTAAACAGCTATTGTATTTAAAGAAATAACATGTAATGATTCAGTAAGCACTATTTGTATGAGATGTTTAATATACAGCAGACTGTCATTTTGTTTAAAGGAGGCATAGAAATACTATCAGTAACATGCATTTAGACTATTTTAACTGACAGTGGTTTAGAATGCAACTCACTGTGTTTTGCTTATTATCTAATTTGTATTAATTGACATCTTAGCATATGATTCAAAATATTATGATTATTTACTTTTAGACAGGAAGAAGTAGCCTGGACAGTTATAGTTCTTGTATTTTCAGAACTCCTGCAGCATCACAAAAGTACTCATGGCTTTAATTAAGCTGCTTCAAGCTGGTCCTCATAAGAAGGGATTGCAAATGAACAGTTTAGCAGCTAGAATTCCCACAAAACCTTTCACGAGTGAATCTAAGCCACCTCTAAATTATACCTCAACCCCTCAAACCTTTCCAAACCACTAAAAAGCAATAAACCCATTTCAAAGTATGTTAACCACTAAAAAGTTATTGTTGTTAAAGAAATAGCATTTAATGATTCAGTAAGCACTATTTATATGAGATGAAGCAGACTGTCATTTTAAAGGAGACATAGAATATAAACTTGGTTTAAAAGAATGACATGTGTGATTGAAGATTAACTTGTAAAAGTCTGAATGTTACTCTAATTATTTGATAACATTCCAATGGTAACTTTTATATATGTAAGAAACTATATTTTTATACTTTGTTTATAGTATAGCATAACTTTCCTGGGTGCTATTGCATGCCAAGTATACTATCAGTAGCGAACATTCAGAATGATGTAATAACTGACAGTAGTTTAGAATGCAATTAACTATTTTTTGCTTATTATCTAATGTTTATTCTTTGACATGTTAGCATATGATTCAAAATATTATGATTATTTACATTCAGACTTGAAGAAGTAACCAGAGCAGTTTTAGAATTTTCAGAACTCCTGCATCATCACAAAAGCGTTCCTGACTCTAAGCTGTCTCAAGCTGGTTTTCTTGACAACAGCTTGAAAATTAACAGCCCATCAGTTGCAATTCACACAAAATCCTTACAAGTAAATTCAATCTAGATCACATTATACATCAATCCTGCAAATCCCTCCAAACCACCAAAAAAGGCAAGAAAAATCACCTCAAAGTAAGCAAACCACTGAAAAAATATTGCTTTCAAGGAAATAACATTTAATGATTCAGCAAGTGCTGTTTGTATGAGATGTTTAATCTAAAGCAGACTGTCATTTTTAAAGGAGACATAATATATAAACCTGCATTAAAAGAATGACAGTTATGTGTGATCCATGTTTAACTTGTAAAAGTGTGAATGTTATTCTAATTGTTTGATATCATTCCAATAGCAATTTTTATATATGTAAAAAGCTATATTTTTTATACTTTGTTTATAATATAGTATTTCTTTCCTGGGTGCTATTGCATGTCAAGTATACTATCAATAGCACACTTCTGGACCATTTTATGAACCCATAATGCAACTTAAAATGTCTGTTTAGTTTAATTTGTTGCATCTTGTATTATATTTAATAGTACATTACTCAACTATGCCAAAATATCAGAAAGTGTGCCACCTAACATAAATTTCATCATAACAATGATTAACTTTTAATAAAATGAATAGTTTAACCTTTTAAAATCTAAATGAAAATATGTGGTTTTAATTTCATATATAGCTAAAGAAATCAAACTCTGTTGTTTTAAAAAGGGAACTATTAACCATTTGAAGTAAAGAAAGAAATAAAAAAAATTCTCCTGACAAGACTACGCATGAGAAAGATACAGAGGTATCTGAAAATCTCTTTAGTCCCAGCATCAACACCCTATACCTTTTCAGATCCCAGTACTGAGGTTTGTCAGAAGACAAATCTTTTGATAGAGCAAACAGATATCCTTAAATACAGGTCTTCTTTTCTCGATTCCTGCTCCAAAGAAGAACGTTTCCACAGACACTTCATCTTTGCTTAGGGGGCAGATTCAAGAGGGATAAATGCGCAGGAGGTGTGGGACACTGAAGACAGACACAAGCATATCAATATCAAAGAAATGCTTACCCTGATCAAGGTACTCAACTATCTGAACCATCATTGGTCCCCAGGACCTTTTCAAGTGATTACAGACAATACCTCAGTCATGTAGTTCATCAGCAAGCAAGGGGGAACCAGGTTGTTCCCCCTTTGCAGACTAGACATGTTAGCTTGGGATATAGCTTCACAGCATGGTCTCACTCTACAGTCATCCTACATCCCATCAGAGCAAAAGTATGTGGTAGACAAACCTAGCAGGACCAGGGTAGACCCTTACAAATGGAAATTAGATCAGGGGTTCTTCAAAGCTTTGATCCATCTTTGAGGAGTTCCTCAAGAGAACCACTTTGCCACCAGTTTGAACAATCATCTGGCAAAATTCTGTTTGAGGACTCCATGCAGGAAGGCCTTGAAGACAGATACCTCTTCTTTTCTTTGTAAAGGAATGCACTTGTATATCTTTCCACCCTTGCTGATAATATCCATGGTACTTATAAAGATCCATAGGGAATCCCCTAAGCTCATTGTAGTGACTCCCTTCTGGCCCAGGCAGCTGTGGTTCTCTCTTCTTTTGGAAATGGCCAGGGGTAATTACCACAAGCTTCCTCACAGAATGAATCTGCTCACAGAAGAACAGGGGTGTTTAATATACCCCATCATCAATAATCTTCAATTGACTGCATGGATATAGGCTCTAAAATCATTTTAGGTACCTGTTTTCTGAGGGCCTGCAGCAGTTACTAATTGAGGCAAGAAAGCCTGCTACTAGAAAATCATAACTTATCAAATGGTTATTGCGAGCAACATAATCACCACTCATTCAGGGCAAGTTGTTCTCAGGTTTTACAATCATTGTATGAGCTACTATCATATGGCCTTTCTTATTCATCTGTCAAAGTTAATTTATCAGCCATTTCAGCATGTCTGCCCATGGATCCTCCATTTCAAGAAGTGTCATGTCAAAATCTTCTTGAAAGGTGCTTTGTATAAGAGGTTACCAAGTAAACCAGTGGCTCCTCTTTGGGATTTTAATTTTGTGATAGAAAAGCTAACACTCACTTCACTTGAACCAGCTAATCTGGCTGACTTGAAGTTCTTAATAATGGACACAGTTTTACTAACTATTTGACCTTTGCAAGAAGGGTATCTGAGTCGCAAGCTCTTATGGTGGGTTCTTTAAGAACAAATCTTTCTTTTATGCCTAAAGTGGTATCCAAGTTTACTTTAAGCCATACTGCCCATCTCACCATTTTCTTTCGTCAAAATAAAAATGAGAGAGAAAGGATGCTCCATACCTTGGATATCAACAGACAATGCAGGTAATATATTGACAGAACAAAAGCTTTTAGATCTTCAGATAATTTGTTCACTTCTTATGAAGGGAAGAAGAAGGGACAACCTGTGTCAAAACAAACTATTTTCAAATGCCTGTTTAAGGCTATTCCTTCTTGTTATACACCCCATGACAAATCTATTCCAGGCAGGGTCAAGCCGCATTCTACCAGGGCCTTAGCATCATCTATGGCTTTCTGGGAAGGGTTGGATTTTAGAAGTATTCTAGAAGCTGCTACTTAGTCTTTTATACATCCTTTCACAAAGCACTTGATTCCATCTCTAGGTCTAATTCAAGCTTTGCTAGGATCATTCTCCAAGAGTTCCTGGACCCTTCTCCTTCTACCTCTCAAATATGTTTAGCTATAGTAAACTACCCATATAGCTAAGGCTACTGCAACAGTGATCAGTATGAAGACATAGTACAGATGTATAAGCTGAACTTAACATGACAGTAGAGTTTTGAATGATCACTGCTACAGTACCTGCTCCGTCCTTCCATCCCCTTGCTTTTAGGTGTGTTGAATATACCAGGGTGTGAATATTTACTTTTTGCTATTCCTAGCATTGTTCTTTCAGGGTGCAGCCTCTCTCTGTCTGCTGGCAGGAAAGCTCTGAAACTCTGAAGGGCTTCATGCCCAAACTTGTCTTTTAGTCAGCTCATTTTAAGCTAGCTGATGGTTTGGGCACATGGAAGGTGCCCTGAAGTTTTGGAAGCTTGTTGGTGGTTATATCCTTGACAATATATAACCCATATAGTTAAGGCTACTGCAGCAGTGATCAGTATTAAGAACATAATACAATTATATAAGTTTAACTTACCATAGCAGTAGATTTTTGAATAATCACTGCTGCAATAACCTCTCCCTCCCTCCCTACTTCTTGCTTTTTGGTGTGTTTTTTATGCCAGGTGTGGACATTTATTTTTGTTATTCCTGACATTGTACTTTCAGGGCTCAGCTTCTTTCTCTGTTGGCAGGAATGTTGTGAAGTTCTGAAAGACTTTGCATCCAAACATGTCTTTTTGTCAGCTCATCTTGAGCTGCTTGACAGTTTGGGTACATGGAAGGTGCCCTGAAGATTTGGAACCTGGCTGGCTGGGGTTCATATCATAAACTCAAAAGCTGAGAATATCGAAGCTCCAAACCTTGAACTGGAAACCTCAAAACCGGAAAACATTGATGTGTAAAGCGGAGATTGCCATAGAGTGTGAGAAGGGAAGATTTCCCTTTACTGCACTGTAGTGTGATCTCGGAGTTGGTATATTTAAGTAACGGGGGTAGGGTTGCATGGGGGGCTACCCCCTGCATAGAGTGTTTTTTTGTGTTGTTTGGGTGTGTACTGTTTTTTTCCCCACGTTAGATGTTTTCCGGTTTTGAGGTTTTCAGTTCGAGGTTTGGAGCTTCGATGTTTTTTGCTTTTGATCATGTGATATAAACCCGGCTGGCTGTTATATCCTTTGTAGGATATAACACCTATAGCTAAGGCTGCTGCAGCAGTGATCATTCAAACATCTAATGTTATGGTAAATTCTTTTTACACAAGGGTACTTTTCTCAGAGTTCGTTAGTCCAGTAAGCTGTTAATGCAAAGAGGATGTACATCTGCAACTTTTCTGAGATCACCAATCTCACAAAAGACTTAACGTGAGATGAAATAAACAGGTTCAGAAACAATGTTACCACATCCAGTATTGTGCTGGTAATCAAAAAAATATTTTCTAAGTCTTTTACTTTTATCCCCTCCATGTTTTACAGACCTTATTTCTACAGCACTTAATAGGCACTTTGAACATATAAACAAGTGCAATACAATGGCTCAGATGTGAGCACAGGCAGTAAAAGTATCATCCTAGTGGTAATGCACTGGTAATTTCCTGTGGATAGTACCACAAAGATGATAGGCCAGAAATGTGAATTTTATGTTGCCAGTATGAGGGCACATGATTGGCCCTGGCTTATACATGAGCAAGTTAGTCTGTATGTTTATTGTAAAATGAGATGAATCATGCAGGCACTATACATTACCTTACTGAGAAAGAGAAGAATGCACTAGAATGTGCTCAGTATGGGTTCCCCTTTTTACTCTCCCCAAATCCTTCATTTTGTTTCTATATGCAAGACTGAGGAGTTAAATTGTCAAGGGAAGCACCATCTGCATTGGCCTATTGAAGATAAATCTGAATATTTTATCTATTTATCAATAAGAGACTGAAGGTTACAGTCACTGTCTTGTAGAATGCTGGTAAACATCCTTTCAAGGAATTACAATATAGAGGATTTTATTGGTTCTCCAACCATAACCAGCTTATTATATTATTGAGACATGGATGTCAAGAAATTAGAGTGAAGCTTAATGGATGAATCTTGGCTTCAGTCCCAAGAACATGACAAAAAGTTATGACTGGAGACCCGATTATAATTCTTTGTAGTGTGTGGAGCTTTATCGGTATCTATGTACTACTAGTTTCAGAAAACAAAATGGTTTATTGGCTTTGAAAGCTGGTGAAGCACTTAGTTGGCACTGTCAAACAGACAACAGCAGATCTCACATCTTATTTGCTTAAAGGGAGAGTGTCAAAGATGCAGCTTCCAAAACACGTTATTTTTTTTTCCTCGCCAATGCATGCTTTAAGTAGTGTTCAGTTGACCTGTGACAGTAAATCTGCATATTTATCTTCTTTTTTTGTGCAATTTCCTTGTTTTCATTTTAGGAGTGTCCCGCTCCCAGTGGGGCCAACCCACAGTGTGATGTCATCATTCATACCCCCTCTCCACCTTCATATCTTTAAATATGACCGTACTTGAACTTTTCCGGGACTGTTTTCATTCCCTTGGGAAAAGTAACTCAACTATACTTTGGTTCCGGTCACATCTAATTCTGAGGCTTATTTACTCAGTTCAATATTGCACAAATGGTATTTGCAAAAAATGTTGATCGCTTCATGTGATAGCAATGTGAGCCATGAGCCAAAATTAGGAGCGTTATATGAAATCATACAGTTGAGAGGTATACTGCCAATATATCAGGTGCCGATACTATGCTAGAGCAGTGCAGTATTATCTCTTAACTCTATAATTTCATTTAACGTAGCTTAAATCTTCACCTTGCCTTTAACAGTATTTAGGATTTCCTCGTTGCTAGTGTTTAAGGGCAGTGGGGTTTTCTTCCTTATGCCAGCTAGTCAGAACGTCAGAAGTGAAGCACTCCGTATGTGGCATAAACTGTATCAGCTGTTTGCTGCTACATTTTTAAGATAGCAATTTTTTTTCTCTTCCCTCATGCAAATACTTGAATAAAATTGCAGCACTTTAGCCATCTGTATGTGGACTCTAGCAGCTTACAGTTTAAAAGGAGGTGATTTTTTTTCTCCTTTATCTTCCCACAAAGAAGAACAGAACCGATACGCTTTAGCACTGAGAATGTGGCATAAGACTGTTGCAGCTGTTTGCTGTTACATTTAAAAGGAGACAATTTGGTGGGGGTTTGGGGCAATTCTTCATAACTGAAGTGATTTTAGCGCTCCCCGAGTTGACTGTAGCAGGTGAAAACATGAGCCAAAATTAGGAGCGTTCTATGAAATCATAGGGTTGAGATGTATACTGCCGATATTTCAGGTGCCGATGCTAGAGTACTGCAATATAGCTATCTCTTAACTCTATGATTTCTAGGGTTACCACCTGTCCCACTTTGCGAGGGACAGTCCCTCTTTGGGCAGTTGTGTCCTGAAAACAAAATTGAAAAAATGGCAAATGTCCTGAGATTTTAGGACATAATTATTTCCTATATTTTATGTAATAGTTGCATAAAACAGTTATTCTATATCTGAAACACCTAAATGTTGTAAGAAATAGAACAAGCAACTAAAATGCTACAAGAAAAAGCTTTTATTTAGGCAAAAAACTGATGTTCTGTCCTTTGTACTGGCCATGGGTATGTTTCGCCCTGCAAAATCTGACATCTGTACCAAAATGTCCCACTTTGGGCATTTGAAAAGGTGGCAACCCTAATGATTTCATAGAATGCTCCTAATAGTGGTTCATGTCTTCACCTTGCCTTTAGTAGAATTTATGATTTCCTCAGTGTTACTGTTAAAAGAAAAAAAAGCTGCCTTTTATTTTCCCATGGCAGGACATCGCAATCGAAACGCATTAGCGTTTGGCATATGGCATAAACTATAGCAGCTGTTTGCTGCTACATTTTAAAGTAGTAAGTTTTATTTTCCTCTTCCCTCCTGCCTAGACTTGGACTTGCAGCACTTTAGCCTCCATATGTGAACTGTAGCAGGCAGCTGCTTATTGAAGCAAGCAGCAGTTACTACAGTTTAAAAGGATAGCATTCCCCCTACAAACACACTCGCAGATAAGGACTTCAGAACTGATAAGCTTGCTTAGCAGTGAGTATGTGGCATGAAAGAAAGTAGCTGCTTGTTGTTACATTTTAAAGGGAGGCAAATTGCACTAATTTAAAGCTCTATTTGCAGACTGTAGGAACTGCTTGCCAGAAGTGTACCAAACAATTACTACAGTTTAAAAGAAGACAATTTTTTTGTTTATTTTAATTTATTTTCCTACAGGTCAGAACTGCAAAATTGAAGCACTTTAGTCTTCCCCATGTTGTATTGCTTATTACTTAATATCTGTTCATATATATTTAAAAGGAGACAATTATGGGGGGCAATTCTTCATAACTGAAGCGATTTAGCACTCCTCGAGTTGACTGTAGCAGCTGGGATGGATGCTTGCTACAGATATAAACTAAAATATAAATGTGATGTGCATCTGTTTCCTGTACTGTTTACTATGCATACCTTGCAGATTCAGATACTGCTGAATTATTTATTATATTAAGGCACTCCACGGTAGTACATGTAGACGTCACTGATGTGCTGTAAATGAATTATCAGCTTTGACAGATGAATACAGAACTGACATTGGCATTATTTAAAAAGTAATTTATTTCTGTTCTATAGAATGTTGCTGTTCAACAGGAATACAGCTATGGCAGGGTATGGGTAAATTATATTTCCAACCTTTGTGGATACTTTAATTTGATCCTGGGGACTGTGTTCTTGTGACTACATGTTGCCCTACACCATGATTAAAACATGAATTACACATTCTGTGCCATGTTGCATTAACATTTTGTAGTATGGTCATATAGCATAGTATAATGAAAAACAATACACAAAAAAAAAACGGGTTAACTTTAGTAGAGGTGATCAACACAACTGATAAGGACTTTGGTATAATATCATAATATTACTAAAGATAATCAATATAATGACCCAGGTATGAAAAACTGATCTGATCTTTGGGCGCATAAAAAAGGTATCTCTGTACATACAGTTCATAGGTTCATACTAGGCTATCTGCCCTAGGGCATTTATAAGCCTAGCCAGAGTGTGTTTGGCTTTTGCCACCCATTTTAAATTAATTTTGCTATGCCCTTTTTCGAGGTTAGTATACTGTGCCTCTGTCTAACAGTGACACAGAAGTGATACCAGGGGTAAACCTACGATCTCCCATCCACACATCAAGATTTCTCTTGAAGAGAGTCAATGAGGGACTCTGCCTAACCTGGACTGGGATTTTATTCCAGAGTGAAGGGAGCCTCTAGGTTATGAATCTGTCCCTCCAGCATGTCCTATTTATTTCAGTGCTGAGGTTCAAGTCTCTCGAGCGCGTAGCTCGATGGGATTTGGATTTTCTGAGGTGCAGCACATCCATTAATTCCGGGTTGGACATGGCTTTATATGTCAGGCACAGATCACCTCTGAGCAAGCAGTATGCCACTGAGTAGAGCTGGAGTTTCTTTAACCGGGCAGCATATGGCATCTGTTTGAGCCCTATGATCCTCTTGGTGAGGTACTTTTGGGTTTTTTCCAGCTGCTGCAGGTGTCTGGTAAGGTACATCCCAAAAGGGGCATTGTACTCAACTATGGGCCTGATGAGGGATGAGTAAAGAGGCACGATGACCTCCCCTGATCTAGATGTGAATCCCTTCATGATTAGGTGGGCTATATAAAATGTTTTTCTAACCACTTTGGCCACGTGGTTGTCAAATGAGAGATTGCTATCAACTTGGGTCCCCAGGTCCCTAATTACTTCTTCTGTACTTAATGGATTACCACCTATGTGGTAATTTGTGGGCACTTTGTTTTTGCCAAAGGGGATGACTATACACTTTTTGGCATTTAGCTTGAGGCCATGGCTCTGGCATCAGTTGTCTGTTTCTATGAGGCCCTTTTGGAGGATGCTTGTGTCAGCTGGAGAGTCAATTATGGCGCCCAGTTTGCAGTCGTCTGCGAATTTAGTCAGCCACAGTCCTTCTGTGTTGGCCTGTACCTCCGAGAAATATATACCGAACAAGAGAGGTCCCAGGACTGAGCCTTGTGGGATGCCACTTGTAACTGGTCTGGAGTCTGACATGGCTCCAGCAATTCTAACCATGTGGGTTCTGTCCTTGAGCCAGTTTGCAACCCATCTAGTGACATAGGGGTTTATATTTAAGCTGGTGAGCTTATCTATAATGCCCGAGTGGGGTATTGTATCGAAGGCTTTTGCGAGGTCCAGGTAGGCTGTGTGGACCACCTTCCCCTCGTCAGTGGCCTTGGTGACTGTTTCAAAGAAATCAACCAGGTTTAAGAGGCAGGATCTGCCCTTAACAAAGCCGAACTGGGTAGGATCCAGTGTCTGTAGGTCCCCAATAAAGTTAAATTCAAACCAGCTTTACGATGTACAATTTCAAAAATCCTACTCTTTTGTAAGCGAGTAGCTGAACACGAGGTATAAAAAGAGACTTCAGAAAATGTGTGAAGACAAATTAAAGTAACATAGTATAGCTAGGAGATGTCAGAACAACATGGCACTTTAGCTGAAG